>NC_056743.1:559814698-559822198 GCF_019279795.1 Protopterus annectens | reverse complement strand
GACTTGTGAAGTTCAAGGAGATTTTGGTTTGTGGATCTTAGTGTTCTATGAAGTTGCCAGATTTTTAAGGTAGAGGAGAGAGAAGGACAGTTAGAGGGTTTAAAGATGAGCTTATGTACTGTTGTTAGTTGAATGAGAGTTAGGTAGTTTGGGAGTTCTAACCAGTTTAGGGCATGGAGGGAGTTACAGTGATGAGTGGAGGATTTCGATCCTGTGGCAAACTTGGAAATTTTATTGTAGCATGCAGATAGCTTTAGTTTCAGGGTTGATTGGAGATTAGTAAGTAGTGGGGCTCCATAAAGAAGAGAGGGGATAAAGTAGGTGGTGGATAGTAGTTGTTTGGATGAAAGAGAAAGGTAGTGTCTGTGACGATAAAGCATTCCAAGCTTTTGATGAGTTTTTTTAATATTAGTTTGAAGGTGGATGTCGAATTTTAGGTGGTCATCAATAAGGACGCCCAGAAGTTTTGCATGGGGAACTATTTCAGTAGAGGTCTTGTTTTGACTGAGTATAGAGAATGATGTTTTTTCCATAACAGTGTGCCTAGATGGGGAGAAAACCATTATTTTGGACTTGGATGCGTTAAGGGCTAAGTGGTTGTCTAGCATCCAGGATTCGGTGCAAGAGAAGGCCTCGAGTTATGTTCATTAATGTGGGGAGAGTTTTGGCAGAGCAGATGATGGTAGAGTCATTTGCATATTGGACGAGTTTCACATTTGGGATGTGTTGATAGAAGTCATTAATAAAAATATTGAATAGTAAGGGGCCCAGTATGGAGCCTTGAGGAACCCCTGTTGGAGTATGCAGGAAAGAAGATGTACAGTTGTTCCACTTGACAGTTTGTTCCCTAGCTGATAGGTAGCTGGTGAACCAGCTGATGGAAGAAGAGGAAAGGTTGAGATGGCAGAGCTTGGAAAGGAGGAGCTTATGGGAGACAGTATTAAAGGCCTTAGATAAGTCGAGGAGGAGGGTAGAAACTATGTTACCAGCATCCCGGGCAGAGTTGATGATTTCGAGGAAGGAAAGGAAGGCAGTGGTGGTGCTATGTCCTGGTCTAAACCCATGTTGCGTTGGAGTCAGTAGTTGATTGTCAAGCAGGTAAGATAAAAGTTGCAGGTGGATACATTTTTCCAGAATCTGAGAGATAGGGGACAGGATAGCTATTGGGCAAAAGTTGGAGAGTGTAAAGTTGCTACCTCCTTTGTGGAGGGGGATGATGAAGGCTTTTTTCCAGAGGAGTGGTACGTAGGACTCTTGGATGGAGTGGTTAATTAGGATGGAGATAGGAAGAGCTATGCCAGCGGCAGCGAATTTGAGAAAGTTGGATGAAATGTTATCTGGGGCATTAGATGAAGGTTTTAGCTTTAGTAGGAGTTTTTTTATAGTATGTGTAGGAATGGATTTGAAAGTGAAAGGAGAGGACTGAGAGTTATTGGATGTTGAAGCTGTAGTTTTGGATTTGCTGGAGAAGATATTATTAGGGAAAGAAGAGGTCAATTTAGCTACAGAATCAATGAAAAAGGAGTTGAATTGGGTAGCTAGGACAAGGTCAGGTGAGTCTGGGTCAGGGCAGGGGTTCTCTTTCTTTCCTGGACAAAGAATTGATGAGATGCTACTCCAGAATTTTTTGGGGTTGGTTTTATGGTTGTTTTGAAATTTAAGATTGTAGGATTTACGGTCAGTAGCTATTTGTTTTTATTTTTACTTGATTTCATAGTTGTTTGTATTCAGTAAGGGAGTTGGGAGTTTTTAATTTTTTATAGTGTTTCCAAATTTTGTCTCAGAGATGCATATGGGTTTTTTTTCTTTAGTTAGTCAGGGGACTGTTTTGGATCTGATTATTTTAGTTCTGCAGGGGGCAAAGTGGTTAAGTAAATCAGAGAAAACTGTATTAAAGTGTGAGACTGCGGCGTCCAAGGGAAGGGACTTTAGAGGGTTCCAGTTTGTGTGTTTTAAGGCAGCGGAGAAGATTTGAGGGTTGAAGTTTTTAAGGTGCAGGTTGATAGATTTGTGCTGTAGGAGCAGGGAAGAAGAGGAACGGTATGCAAAGGCAGGGAGATGGTCGCTAATAGAGTCAGGAGAGTGACACTTTCAGAAATTCTGTTAGGATGGGAGATTAGTATCCAGTCGATTATGCTACCTGTGGAATTATCTTTATTTGGTTTAGTGTGAGTTTTGATTAGCTGTGTCAATTGATATAGGTTAATACTTTCAGTGGGGGTTGATGAGTGAATGGATGACCAGTTAATATTCACATCATCTAGGATTATTGTTTCATTATTTATGTTGGTGGTAAACCAGGAGACAATATCCTCCAGAACTGGGATATTATTGCCTGGGCGTATATACAGGGTTGCAATGCACAAACTTTTATTGTTGTTAATTTTTAAAAGAGCCAAGGTTAGCTCAGCAGTGGCAAATTGGGGTATGGGTTTAGCATAGGGTATTATTGTTAAGGAGGAGGAGAAAAGTAGGGCCACTCCACCACCTTTCTTTTGGGATCTGTCATTTCGTATGAGTTCATAGTTGGGAGGTGTTATTTCAGTGTCTTTTATATGTGACTTTAGCCAGATTTCTGAGATAGAGAGAATGTCAGGTTTGTTGTGTAGGATCCAGGCATGAAAATCATGTATTTTATTACAAAGACTTCTGACATTAATTGTAGCAAAGAGTAGGGATTTGAAGGGAGGGGGTGAAAAAATTATGTTTGGTTTAGAGGAGAAGTTTCGGGATGGTTCTGGGTTAGGATGTACATCACCACAGAGGAGGAGGAGGGAGATTAGTTTAGAGTAAAGTAAAGAAAGGTATTTGTGTTCTAAGGGGTTATAGGTCAGTTTTGTAGAGCCTATGGAGTGTAGTTTGAAGGGTATGGGAAGAGGTCTACTGGGAGAGTGGAAGAGTTTCCTTTTAAAGAGGAGAGATTCATTATGGTTGTAGAGATGAGGAGAGATTAGGGCTATGGAGGGGTATTCTTTTTTATGTATATTGATGTAGTGTGTAGGAGAGGAGAATAATGCAATTGGGGGAAATTATTGAGGTATAATAGCTAGAAGAGAAGGAGAGACTGGAGTAAAGACCGTAGAATATATGAAGGTTTTTTTGCATGATAGATGTAGGTTAAATTAAAAGAGGGAGATGTATAGCAGTAGAAAGTAGGCAGAGAGGTTAAAGTGTGGTTTTGTAGAGTAAAGTGTTATGGAGTGAAGGGATGTGTTTAGTAGTTGGAGTGGGAGGGGCTAGAAGATGTGAAAAGGTGGACATGGTGTTGAGTGATTTCGCTATTTTAAACATTCGGGTTTATAGTCTTGAGATTCTGAAATTCGACATTTCAGTATTTCGACATTATAAACGTCTCCTATATATACACATATACAATGCTTGCTGGTTAAAGTTATTTGTGGATGACACAGATGCAGAAATTTTGATTACAGAATGTATTGACACTAGATGTGTGTGTGTGTGTGTGTGTGTGTGTGTGTGTGTGTGTGTGTGTGTGTGTGTGTGTGTGTGTGTGTGTGTGTGTGTGTGTGTGTGTGTGTGTGCGTGTGTGTGTGTGCGCGCACTCACATGTGTGTATAAGACTGTATATATGCCTATATATTTGCACGAAGTATGAATGCATCTGTGTTACAGTGTGTTTATTTATTTATTGCAGTTTGTTAACCTGGAAAGTCCGTTGGGCCGAGAAGAGCCCGTTTTCAATGGAGGCCCAGGGAGAAAAGCTCCAGGAGAAAACTCCAAATAGAGAAATATTATTTACAATGTTCAGAAGGAGAATAACTCATGTACAACATTTTACGATATTTACCATAATAACTAAATAATGTTCAAGTTGTTCAATTCATATGCAAGTAGTACACCATATATGGAGACAGTAGAAATCTACACATCCAATGGCTAAGTCTGAGTATAAAAAGGTTTAGGAGAGGTGTAAGGTTTCAGGAAGGGTGAGAGCAGGAGCATTTCCAGAGTGAAGAGAGATGAGAGTGGAGTAAGGTTTTAAAGGAAGGGAGATTCTGGGTAGTTCTAATGTGTGGAGGATGTGAGTTCCATAATCTAGCCAGGGAGAAGGACAGTAGGAGTTGCCTTGGGGAACATAAAGACTTGTGAAGTTCAAGGAGATTTTGGTTTGTGGATCTTAGTGTTCTATGAAGTTGCCAGATTTTTAAGATAGATGAGAGAGAAGGACAGTTAGAGGGTTTAAAGATGAGCTTATGTACTGTTGTTAGTTGAATGAGAGTTAGGTAGTTTGGGAGTTCTAACCAGTTTAGGGCATGGAGGGAGTTACAGTGATGAGTGGAGGATTTTGATCCTGTGGCAAACTTGGAAATTTTATTGTAGCATGCAGATAGCTTTAGTTTCAGGGTTGATTGGAGATTAGTAAGTAGTGGGGCTCCATAAAGAAGAGAGGGGATAAAGTAGGTGGTGGATAGTAGTTGTTTGGATGAAAGAGAAAGGTAGTGTCTGTGACGATAAAGCATTCCAAGCTTTTGATGAGTTTTTTTAATATTAGTTTGAAGGTGGATGTCGAATTTTAGGTGGCCATCAATAAGGGCGCCCAGAAGTTTTGCATGGGGAACTATTTCAGTAGAGGTCTTGTTTTGACTGAGTATAGAGAATGATGTTTTGTCCATAACAGTGTGTCTAGATGGGGAGAAAAACATTATTTTGGACTTGGATGCGTTAAGGGATAAGTGGTTGTCTAGCATCCAGGATTCGGTGCAAGAGAAGGCCTCGAGTTATGTTCATTAATGTGGGGAGAGTTTTGGCAGAGCAGATGATGGTAGAGTCATTTGCATATTGGACGAGTTTCACATTTGGGATGTGTTGATAGAAGTCATTAATAAAAATGTTGAATAGTAAGGGGCCCAGTATGGAGCCTTGAGGAACCCTTGTTGGAGTATGCAGGAAAGAAGATGTACAGTTGTTCCACTTGACAGTTTGTTCCCTAGCTGGTAGATAGCTGGTGAACCAGCTGATGGAAGAAGAGGAAAGGTTGAGATGGCAGAGCTTGGAGAGGAGGAGCTTATGGGAGACAGTATTAAAGGCCTTAGATAAGTCGAGGAGGAGGGTAGAAACTATGTTACCAGCATCCCGGGCAGAGTTGATGATTTCGAGGAAGGAAAGGAAGGCAGTGGTGGTGCTATGTCCTGGTCTAAACCCATGTTGCGTTGGAGTCAATAGTTGATTGTCAAGCAGGTAATATAAAAGTTGCAGGTGGATACATTTTTCCAGAATCTGAGAGATAAGGGACAGGATAGTTATTGGGCAAAAGTTGGAGAGTGTAAAGTTGCTACCTCCTTTGTGGAGGGGGATGATGAAGGCTTTTTTCCAGAGGAGTGGTACGTAGGACTCTTGGATGGAGTGGTTAATTAGGATGGAGATAGGAAGAGCTATGCCAGCGGCAGCGAATTTGAGAAAGTTGGATGAAATGTTATCTGGGGCATTAGATGAAGGTTTTAGCTTTAGTAGGAGTTTTTTTATAGTATGTGTAGAAATGGATTTGAAAGTGAAAGGAGAGGACTGAGAGTTACTGGATGTTGAAGCTGTAGTTTTGGATTTGCTGGAGAAGATATTATTAGGGAAAGAAGAGGTCAATTTAGCTACAGAATCAATGAAAAAGGAGTTTAATTGGGTAGCTAGGACAAGGTCAGGAGAGTCTGGGTCAGGGCAGGGATTCTCTTTCTTGCCTGGACAAAGAATTGATGAGATGCTACTCCAGAATTTTTTGGGGTTGGTTTTATGGTTGTTTTGAAATTTCAGATTGTAGGATTTATGGTCAGTAGCTATTTGTTTTTTTTTTTACTTGATTTCATAGTTGTTTGTATTCAGTAAGGGAGTTGGGAGTTTTGAATTTTTGATAGTGTTTCCAAATTTTGTCTCGGAGATGCATATGGGTTTTTGTTTCTTTAGTTAGTCAGGGGACTGTTTTGGATCTGATTATTTTAGTTCTGCAGGGGGCAAAGTGGTTAAGTAAATCAGAGAAAACTGTATTAAAGTGTGAGACTGCGGCGTCCAAGGGAAGGGACTTTAGAGGGTTCCAGTTTGTGTGTTTTAAGGCAGTGGAGAAGATTTGAGGGTTGAAGTTTTTAAGGTGCGGGTTGATAGATTTATGCTGTAGGAGCAGGGAAGAAGAGGAACGGTATGCAAAGGCAGGGAGATGGTCGCTAATAGAGTCAGGAGAGTGACACTTTCAGAAATTCTGTTAGGATGGGAGATTAGTATCCAGTCGATTATGCTACCTGTGGAATTATCTTTATTTGGTTTAGTGTGAGTTTTGATTAGCTGTGTCAATTGATATAGGTTAATACTTTCAGTGGGGGTCGATGAGTGAATGGATGACCAGTTAATATTCACATCATCTAGGATTATTATTTCATTATTTATGTTGGTGGTAAACCAGGAGACAATATCCTCCAGAACTGGGATATTATTGCCTGGTGGTATATACAGGGTTGCAATGCACAGACTTTTATTGTTGTTAATTTTTAGAAGAGCCAAGGTTAGCTCAGCAGTGGCAAATTGGGGTATGGGTTTAGCATAGGGTATTATTGTTAAGGGGGAGGAGAAAAGTAGGGCCACTCCACCACCTTTCTTTTGGGATCTGTCATTTCGTATGAGTTTATAGTTGGGAGGTGTTATTTCAGTGTCTTTTATATGTGACTTTAGCCAGGTTTCTGAGATAGAGAGAATGTCAGGTTTGTTGTGGAGGATCCAGGCATGAAAATCGTGTATTTTATTACAAAGGCTTCTGACATTAATTGTAGCAAAGAGTAGGGATTTGAAGGGAGGGGGTAAAAAATTATGTTTGGTTTAGAGGAGAAGTTTCGGGATGGTTCTGGGTTAGGATGTACATCACCACAGAGGAGGAAGAGGGAGATTAATTTAGAGTAAAGTAAAGAAAGGTATTTGTGTTCTAAGGGGTTATAGGTCAGTTTTGTAGAGCCTATGGAGTGTAGTTTGAAGGGTATGGGAAGAGGTCTACTGGGAGAGTGGAAGAGTTTCCTTTTAAAGAGGAGAGATTCATTATGGTTGTAGAGATGAGGAGAGATTAGGGCTATGGAGGGGTATTCTTTTTTTATGTATATTGATGTAGTGTGTAGGAGAGGAGAATAATGCAATTGGGGGAAATTATTGAGGTATAATAGCTAGAAGAGAAGGAGAGACTGGAGTAAAGACAGTAGAATATATGAAGGTTTTTTTCTGCATGACAGATGTAGGTTTAATTAAAAGAGGGGGATGTATAGCAGTAGAAAGTAGGCAGAGAGGTTAAAGTGTGGTTTTGTAGAGTAAAGTGTTATGGAGTGAAGGGATGTGTTTAGTAGTTGGAGTGGGAGGGGCTAGAAGATGTGAAAAAGGTGGACATGGTGTTGAGTGAAGAGGAGGGGCAGATCCTGATAGGGAGTTGTAATGTGGGAGTGGATTAGAGAGGTATAAATGTATGTAGAGGTGCTGGGGTGGGTGGTATTTGGGGGCAGGGTAGGGAAGTGGAGTGAGCCC
>NC_056743.1:559779698-559809698 GCF_019279795.1 Protopterus annectens | reverse complement strand
TGGATGACTACATTGGCACCCATAAATTCTAACCTGGAATCTGAATCATCAAGCTCTTTGATGGCCAATACGCCTCAAGCTTTTTTACTAAACATATGAATTGATAAAAAGAAAGAAAATAAATAAAAAAAAAATGTTAACTGGCATGTGTGAACCCACACTTATAAAAGATCGACTGAAACTTTCTGCAAAAATAATTAAAGACTGACATTGTCAGTATAGTAATCATTAATACTATTCTTAACAGAGTTATTAAAATGAAGATTAACCTATTTTCAAAACAAGAGAGAAGGTTCCTGCAATACTGGGATTCACACTGCTTAATTAAAAGCTGAGGTACGTTTCCCAAACCTTGATATTTATACTTACTGGCCATCTGATCATTCAAAGTGCTTATGCAGTTAGTCTCTTTCTGGCATGAAAGACTTTGTCTGTGGAGTAAATAATTTATAACAGATTACTCCGAGCCTTGAAAACTTATCAATTGTGTTCAAACTCAAGCTCAGACTTGTTATAATACTTTTCATGAAATACTTCGGAAAGAAAGTGAATTAAACAAATTGAAAATGACATACATAAAGGATAAAAAAGCTTAAAATATTATTTAACATTTACAATGTTTTAATTTTTGAAGATACTCTAAATTAATTACAAGTACGAAATCAGAGCCTGCAGTGTTTCATTTTGACAATGTTGCCAAAATGTGATGCTTCAAATGACTAACTATAAATAAATGAACAAGAATGTTTCAGTTCTAAAGATAACAGTCGTCTAGGTATAATATTTTAAATAATGTGCAAGTATTTGGAGTATTTAACATACTGACTAATATTCGAAGTAAAATTGAATAGTGCTCAGTGAACTATTCCATTGAAAGTCAGCACAAATTACTGATTAGTGATGTTTAGACCTATCTAGTGCTATAGGGCACTGAATAAATAGGTGTGGTTAAAAAGAGAATGAGAGGCGTAGCTAGGATGAGGTGAAGGGGGCAGCCACCCTGGGTGCACGGTGTTGGGGGCATGATCGGCAGATTCTGATCGGTCTGTATTGCGGTGCCAACATATACTTCTGCAACAGCATTTCTGAATGACAGTATAGAAATGAATTCCAATACTGCATCAGTAGTTTTCCTATAAGTAGTACCAAGCTTGGATGTGAGGGGTGAGCTGGCAAACATGGCCTTCTTAAGGAAGGTAATGACAAGGGATCTTTTGTTTTTTGCTCTTCAGTTTAGATAACTTAAAGAGTGGCCATGGTGTTTCTTAAGGGAGGTGAGGACAAGGGTACCTCTTTTTATTTTTGCAGTTCAGCTTAGGGGTGAGGGGTATCAGAACATGAAGCAGCAGCACTGAACACTAGATGAGCCACCTATGGCTCTGAAGCAACTGACCATATAATGACATGCAAATGAAAAGGTGCAAGCTAATAAATATGTAAAAAGATGCAAATAAGGGTCACTGAAAGCTGGCTGTGATTCATAGTCATCAGCAGTTAAGGCACACAAGTAGGTGTTTTGAGTATAAAAGCAAAGGGTACACTAA
This sequence comes from Protopterus annectens, assembly GCF_019279795.1. NCBI lineage: Eukaryota > Metazoa > Chordata > Ceratodontiformes > Protopteridae > Protopterus > Protopterus annectens. The sequence continues at coordinate 559,808,154 of NC_056743.1, read as the reverse complement.
AATTTGTGAAAGTGGAACTGCAGAAGATGATAGGAGCAGCATCAGTCATAGTACAGCAGCACCTGATATCCATTAGTGCAGCTAATCTTCATCTGGGGGAGTGATATAATGGCAGGTAACATAACAATAAGCATTATCTGCAGAGAATAACATGCCATGATCTAACTTAACAGCTGCTGATGGCCAGATACTATATGGACAGAGATCTCTTACAGACACTGGCTGATATGTGTGGCCCACAAACTGGGTCATGGAGAATGTCGGGATTTCTTATAACAGAGGATGCCCAGGTATGTCTAACGTATAACAGGGACCTTTCAGAGACAAACAGTGACATATTAGGTATTTCACAGATGTCAGCTTGCAGAATACTCAAAACTTTCATTGAAAATGTCTTCTGTGTATGGATCAATATATCTGTTTCTGTAACACAACAGAGGGAGAGAGAGAGAGTCACCATCATGGATGGTTTCTATTTCATCATCTGCTACCTCACAAATGTGTCAATAAAGGCCACACCTTTGCACAGCAAATCAGAAATATCTAGTCCAGTTTTATAACAATGGCAGTGCATTGTCACACAGAACAAACTTATGTAGGCATTGTTATTTAAAGGATATACTGAATAATGCACAGTTGAGTCATACTGTATATCAGTCTTCTCCTCTTAGGATACATAGAAATGAGGGTGGTATGGGTAGCAACCATCATCATTTGCACAGGTGCCTAGAGTCACAAGGAAATGCAAAGATCAACACAGCATGAGGTTATTTTTACAGGTCAGTGGAGGCAGAGATTTGTGTGTGTGTGTCTTGCATGGGGCAAGCATCTGTGTCAAAAATTATTTCCTGTGTGGGTTGGATGAGTGAGACAGTCTGTGACTGCACTATGTGGCCACTTCAGAGGCTTTATGTGGTAGGACTAGAAACCTAATATGGTATTGATGTGATGGCATTGGTGGAATGGGATGTGTATGGGGTCCACTGTTGAGCTGTCCTGTCTATGAAAGCTATGTGTCATGGCCATCCATGACATATAGTAGTGGTGTGTGATATCCCTACTGTCACACCTGCAGAGTGTGCTCCATGCAGTGGCTTCCCTTTGCAGCCTCTCCATAGATGTATATACCACCTGGCCATGGCAACACTGCTGGATAGGACAGTGATGGTGACACTTACTATCTTCCATATGGAAATTGACATAATGGCAAAACTTGATACCACAGACCTCATGACACTTATCATGGTAACATCCATGGACTACATTTGCCTCCAGAAGACACTGGTAGTTGTGAATAACATCCACATGGAAGCCAAACAGCACATGAATTGCCCTTCATTTCAGCATGGGTAGCCACTGACTGTGCCTGGTTTATAACCCTGCACAGCTGTTGATTGATATCAAACACCACCTACATATCAGAGGCTGGCTGTGACACTGGAAGGCTCTGGGAACCCCGTGCTAGATCACTATATGGTGAGTACAGCTATGGTGGGTGCAGTGCACTCATCTGGTGCTACATCCCCGGGGGAGCAGTGCTGGTGGTGCATCAGGCATGGGAAAAAGACCCTTTAGCAGATATGGTATGCAACCATACTGTGCAAACCCTAAGTCAGGTCTGGGAGAGGCTACACTTTCACCCTGGAAAATGGGTATAGGACTGAGTAAAATGCAGAATGTTATCATCAATATGCCACTGGATTGTGATTCAATCTACATGTCCGCACCATTTACAGACCTTGTGTAGGTTCTACCTTCAACTTGATGTCCTGTTACAGCATCTACAGGTGTCAGCATAGCAGTGACTTAGCCTGTGAATACACAATGCAATACATAACAGAGTGAGTCTGATTTCTCCTACAACTCATGAGGTCCAATGGTGTGTATGTAAATGGTAGGTGGGAATATACAGATATAAACTACACACATACCTGTACTGGTATTCCCCATTGTGGGAGTACTCAGTGTACCTACAGAAAATACATGCAGTGGTATTTGTGTTCTCTCTATGGTCTGTATAAGTGGGACTTCTGTATAGCAGCTTGGATATGGATACTAGCCTGGTTATTCTCCTTGTGAGGTAGGTGAGGTTTGTTCCATCCCAGAACCTGTGTCCACTCCTTTAGGCATTATCCCCTTCTCTCATCCCTTCCATGTATGAATACTAGGAATGCTGCCGTGTTTGAGGTCAGCTGTATCATTTTATATACACACATCTGACATGGCTGTGTTGTGTGAGTCTTCTCACCAACAGCATTGATGCTTTGGACTATTGCGTCCCACACATTATTTCATACAGTCTAATGACTCAGAACACCATTTGTACTTATGCAGTAGTATCCTTGTACATAGCCTGTACTAGTTCTGCCAATGTTTCTGGGACTTCAAACCATCACAGTCTAAATCAACTTTCTTGGGATCTTGTCATATGCTTTCTCCCAAATGTATGAATGCCCAGTTGGACGCTTTCCTTATCTCTAGCTTTTTCTCAGCTATGTGTCTCACTGCAAACATTGTTGGGCTGCATCCTAATCTGAATCTAAACTGCTCATCTCCCATCTTATTTTCTGCTACTCTGCATATACTAATCATCCTCCATTTCACTTTCTTGCAGTGTGACAGGTGTTTGATACCTCTATACTGCCCACAGTTGTGAATGTCCACGTCAGGTGTAGAATGCTTGTTCTCCAGTCATCTGGGATATTCTCTTGCTAAACTACATGTTACCAGCATCAAACTATTTGCCAGACAGAAGTCTAGAATGGCCTGTCCTTCATTATTCCTATTGTACCACCCATTTGGACCCAGGGAGTCATATTCTGTTCTCTCTGTAAAGATATGAGAATGCATGTCCCCGTTATCAGCACCAGCTCATGTTTTCCTTTTTTATCTAGCAAGCTCTGTAACTACTACTGAATGCATTCTTTTTCTTGCTATTACAACTCTGCTGTGGGGCATAGACTGAGATTATGAATACAGCCCTATCCTTACATTGGATTCTGATTGGCATGAGTCTGTCACTAATTTTGATAACATCCTTTACTGTTTTCTGAAGACTCTCCCTCACTACAATTATCACACTATTTTTAGTGCCCCCCAAAGTATAAGAGCCTGGATCCCAAGCCAAGTTAATTTGCTATTCTGCCCTTCTGTCTTGTTTCCTGGATAAAGAGGATGTTTAGCCTTTTCCTTACTATTATGTAATCCATTTCCAAGCGGTGTCCTGTCAGGAAACCTATCCTGAGTGTAGCAATCCTTGGTTTATGTTTAGCAGGTTGATTAGTTTTATGTCCAGCATAGGTGTGTACTAGGCTAATGACCACTGGGATATTCTTAGGCATAGCCATCCATCCCAAATCTCTGACAAGTTCTGATATCCTTGATAAGTGTAAGCAGGGGCTTGGGAGATGAAACATTTACAAGCTAGAGCCTGGAGATGAACCATTTACAGGTTGTCTTTGTCCTTTATCGACATAGGTGCCAAACCAGGGATGAATTTCCTGTTTTCCATCCAGTTGTCCAAATTTCTGTAGAATTGGGTTAGGGAGGAACTCTGCTTCAGATGGATGGTGAGCCTGTTCCAGATAAGGATAGTCTCTGGGATACATATCTGTCTCTCCAGCAGGTCCTATTTATATCAGAAATAAGGTTTTATGTGCTTAGAATGGGTAATTCTGGTGCAATTTGTTTTGTGGATGTGCAGGAAGTTCATCAAGGTGGGGTCTGTTAATGACTTGTATGGGGGGCATAGATCTCCCCTCAACAGCCTGAATGAGACAAAATACAGGGATAGGTCTGTGATGCAGTTTGCATAACACATGCTACTTGTGCCCTGTATTCTTTGAGGAACCTCTGTGGACATTCCACTTGTTAGATGTTCCTGGTTAGGTACACACTAAAGGGGGCATTTTACACAATGACAGATCTGATGAATGCTGAATAGTGAAGCAATGACCTCCTTGGACCTAGATGCCACATCTTTGTTTATAAGTTGAGCCATATAGAATGATTTCCTCAAAGCTATAGACACGTGATAGTCAAAGGCTAGATTACTGTCTACATGTGTCTCCAGAGACCCTGCCAACTAGGCCGACTCTTAAGGGTGTTCTGTCAAGATGATAGTAACCAGGGGAAATAGGTTTAAAGTTAATAGGCTCATACTAGGCTACCTGCACTTGCAGGACATTTTAAACCTAGCCAATTTCCCTTGTAAGATGAGAATCAAACCCTGTACCTTGTGTTTGTAGGTAAATGCATTAACTATTATGCCAACCCCCAACCTGTGCTTGTTGGCAAAGCTAGATCATGGTCCAATGGAGCTCCAGGAAGGGTAATGTATCGGGGGCCCCCCAGTCCCCCCCACAGTTATTCCACTATCCCATTACTTGGCTATTTCTCCCCAGTTACAATACTGTTAAAACATGTCAGGGTGCATGCTGTTTTCTTCTTTACTTTTACAATTATTGCAAATATTTTGATTTAATTTAAAAGTTTTATTTAAAATTGTATAGCACAGGTACTGATAGACATTTGCTAAACAAAGCAATACAATCTCACAATGAAAACAAACTTACATTAACTGCAAACAATGTATGAAAGAAGGCATGACTCAGTGGCCAGTTTCTTTTGCGAGCTTTCATTCTTTTATTATGTATAACAGATCTTCCTCAGCAAATCTTGACAAAAGACTTACATTAACAGGAAACTTCTCTGCCCTTGAGTTCCATTCATTGAAATGACATTGAAACCTACATTTAAAGAAAATGCATCTGGCCAGTGGTGGATTAAGGTTACCTTTGGGCTGTTTTCAAACCATACGCCCCTTTTACACATTTTTAGTACCATGCATACATGCATGTGTTCTTTGATTCACCTGATTGTATTAAATTACATTCCTTGTGTATTATAACACCACTTGTTAGAGTGCGTTTTAAATTTGTAGTTTTGAACATTTTTCCAGTAAGCAATGAAATGAAACATATGAAACAATAAGGATAAAACTGCCAATTTCTGAACATTTCAACCATAAAAGTCCCTCAAACTTCTGTCATTACAATCCACCAATATCAGTCAATATGCACTATCTCTGCAAAAGTAAAAGCCATCAGAATAATTCCACATTAAATAGATCTGTAATCAATAGAGGTTGCTACTAGCAAATAACTTTATATTTCAGTTTTTCATCTACAAATTCAGTGCCTGGTGCCCGTATAGAATAAATTCCTAATGTTACATTAAAAAAATTGGTAAGCAACTAATATTATAATAGGGAATGGATGGCAAACTGACTTAGGTATGAGGCATATCATCCAAAGGAGGACAGACTCAGGACTGAAGCAGTCCCCCTTAAAGTACAACACAATCCATCTACATGGTGTAGGAGTAGAACCCACAGCCTTTTGCATCAAAATCAACTATGCTACCTGTTGTGTTACTATCAGTGCTTTTGAATTCTCCAGCACAAACAGTAATGACCATTTGCTACACAAAACAATTGCACATTGAGAACAGACTCAGCATGAGAAGCAGTTAACTTCTTCTCTCTTCTTTTGAAGCTCACAGTTCCTTGAAAATGCACTGAAGCTCACAATTCCTTGCAAATGTACTGAAACTCACAATTCCTTGAAAATACAATGAAACTAACAGTTCCTTGAAAATACAATGAAACTCAGAGTTCCTTGAAAATGCAATGAAATTCACAGTTGGTTTAGAGAATTTGGATCTGGTTACCTGTAACTAAGGCACAAGGCTTGAGCCTGGTTAAATTAACTAACATGTCCCTGCTAACTAGGGCATTTTTCTCATACACAAATGTCCCTGCTAACTAGAGCATTATATACACCCACGGCCTCACACGCACTCAACACCATAACAAAAAAAATCCGGTTTGTCTGGAGTTTATTTCTTAACAAACACATATTTAATTCCAGCTTAAATATGTGTGCATCATCTTGCAGATGCTATTAAGGACACACTCTGTATGTGTCCTTAAAGAAGAAGAAATGTACATTTGTGGTGGGCCCTCCTCCCCAACTAGTGGGCCCTAGACAACTGCTTAGATTGCCTAGTGCTGGATCCAGCTCTGCTTTTTTGGTGGAGGCATCTCCCATGACTTTAAGAAAAGCCACAGTATCATATATATTACATCAAACTGCAAACTTTCATTGAACAGTAGCAAGGAAAAACATTTTTATGACCTTTCCTACCTTTCACATCTTTCACCATATAAAATTAAATTCTGCAAAAGTCTTAACACATAAAACGCATATTCTTAAATCCAGAATTATTTTATTCCGTTTTATGTGTTATTTTTTTTTACCATGATTCAGCTGCTTCTACATGATTTAGATTAAATTGTTTTACTCCATCAGTGACACTGTTCTTAGAATTTCTACAATGCAATACTGTAGTAGACGAATATTACTGTTGTACTCTGGCAGTATACTGTACAATAATGCTGGCAGTATTTTATGGGGTAGTAACAAGTTACATTCATCACATGCATCACAAAACAAGGCAATTGAATTAAGTGTCCTACCAAAAAAGTCATCACAGTACAAACCTGCAAATATCTTATGTTAATGTTCTAGATATTTCTGCCTAATATCTCCAAGTAGACTTCATTTGAGAAGTATAAATTAATAGTACAGTTTACTATCCTATGCTCAGCCACATGTATCCCTAGCTTGACTCATAAAAAAAAAAAAAAAAAATCACCTTACAGGTCATAGTTTCCATCGCTTGATTAACAGCATCTATTATAGACTAGTTCTGCTGCCAGTATCTGTCCTATATAGTCCTATATAGTCTAGTGTGATAAACAGAAAATGAAATAATAGGGAGTTATTGTGTCCATAGATAGACCACAATCAAAGTTTAGTACCTTGTATGTTAAGGTCAAATCTTGAGGTAGGATGGACATTGGGATATTCTGTCTAGGAATGGCTGCATACTGCATACTGTTGCGTAGTGAGACCCATCATTAAGAAATATAATTAAAATGACAACAGAAGTATCCTAGGCAAACCTGAATAGGAAAATGGACTGTATTTTCCAAGAGACATTAGGCCCACAGTAATTGTGATGGTGTCAGATTATGTTATAATTTGGACAGAATTTCTTTCTCTGGACAGACATTTTGCCCAAAAGGAGATATATTTCATATCAAGGTCTGTTGTGGTTTACTGAAATATAAGGAACTATCCCTCCTAAGCCAGCCTTGGCTGGAGAAACCAACTTTGCACTATGATAGAGAACTGTGGAAAATATTCTACTAATGATGACTTTGTGATAAGTAATGAGGCTGCTGAAAAGGCACAAAAACAAGTAACTTTGACACTTTAAACCAGTAAGATTTAAACAATGTTTTGAATGTCACCCCTCTCTATTATCACACGTTCTGGATTTTGCAATTGTGAGAGGCAGGAATGTAATTGTTTTTTTACTGCTCCTGTCATGTACATCTCTCAGCTGTCCCTGATTTTCATTCAGATTTTAGCTTTTTCCTTCTTAATCTCTCCTGAAACGTGTGAGTTTTGGAGAAAGGGCAGTGCATTAAACTTAATCAATAAGGACAATAATTAGTTATAGGCTACTTGTACCTCAGAAAATGGATATTAATTCACATTCTCTCATTCTGTTAATATCTCAAGATAATAGTGCTAATATTTTGAAAGTGTCCAGGATTGTCCCTGATCATTTCTGAATTTGTTTCTGATTCTTTTGAGATTTTTGCCTGATTTGTTGAGGGCTACACAAGTAACTTTTAAAATAAAGCAGAAAAAAGCAATGTGAATACAGACACTGCTTAGGATGGTATAAATAGACCATATCCTCTTATTCTGGATTTATCCTATTACTGAGCAGTGCTCGTGAGCTAAATAATACTGTACAATCAGTGAAATAACCATTTTTAGAAGTAACAGCAAAAGGCGCTGTCAGAACAGTCAACAGTGAAGTGAATGTTGTCAAGCAGATGGATGTGAAGTCACCTTTCCTGTTTCTGAATTTAGTTTACACAATCAGAGAACAGCTGTGTTTGTGAGTGGATCTGTGACACATTCAGACCACAAGAAGTGTGTTGGTCATATTTCTTCATCAGCACATGACAGCATTCACACTGCCCGTTTCTCTGATCACTTGATAAGCTGTTGCTCTTAACTGAAAGAATACATTTTTGCGACCGTCACTTAACCTTCTTTAAGCCTGTCACATGTATCCCTATATTTACCACTGTCTCTATACCTGCTGCCATTTCTGGTATGCTACTTCACACATCTACCACTCACTCAGTAAAAATAATTTTCTCACACTGCCACAGCATCCAGTCTCTCTTTTTTTTTCAGATTGTGCCTCCTTATGCTTGTGTATCATTTTCCAAACATACTACTATGTCAAACGATCAAGTTTTCCCCTTACCTATGATGCTTTTCACTTTTTTGCTGATTTTCCTGATAGTTTAATGCACCTCATATTTTACACAATTAAGTATCCATTTTTCAAACAGGCGTAGAAATATTATTTTCATCATGTATAGATTTTTTTACATTTTCAGGATAAACCTTATTTCTGAAGCTTTGTGAGTATAATACAAACAAAAGCATATGAGTTTAGTAGATTAGTTTCTGTATTACTTATGATTTCTTCTTTCTTCAATTTGTATAATTATTTTACGGATGTTTAATGGAAAGGACTGGTATCGTGAAAATGCTCGTACTTAACTGGGCTACTCAAATAAGTTAAAATATAATTAATTTATGAATCACATTTTTGTTGTGAAGAAACTGTTAATTCTACACTGATCTGATTCCACTGTTCCTATTTCCCTGAGTTAATGCACTTTTTAGTTAATTGATTTAATTTAATTTAATTTTATTTGCTTTTTTCCCCTCAGGCTACTTGTGTGATGTTTCAATACTTCAATAGTGCATTTCTGATTTGAAGACTTCATGGCTGATTTTTGTCTTCCTCTTTCTGTTCCCCCATTCCTTAGTGGGAAATTCATTCCCTACTACTTTCAGTGTCTGACAATGCCAAGGGGAGTTTTCCAAATTTAAACTGCCCAACTTACACATTTTTTAGAAATGTGTTTTAAGGAAAACTTTTTTTTTTATCTTTCCAAATTTGCAATGCAATGGAGAAAGGAACATATTTATGTTTTGCCAGAATGCAAAAGTTTCTCTTTTTTTTTCACTCATGGTTTGACTTCAAAGCTGATTAATTTAGCAGGGGATGTGGGCAATGTGGGGATGTTTTTGACAGTTTGCAGCTGTGTACATTCACAAAAAAAAAGTATCACTTCTCTATCCCAGACCATCTGTATCTGCTTTAATCTGCATACCCTATAAGCCTAGATCACTGAACCTCTTTGTGTATCAGAGCCTCCCTTGAAAAATGGACCTCTGATCTTAGCAGTTGTAGTCGGGTATGAATAGAACAGTGAGCACACAAAGGTTAATCTTAATGAGTGAGTTGCAGTTTTGCAATGCACTTTAAAGTGCTATTATTTAAAAAGAAAATCCTCATTGTGATTCTCATATTCTATGTCATTTAGTCTAGAACTATGCATATTTTTTTTTCAGAAAGCAAGAAACAAAAATTGAATTCCCCCATGGTGGATTTGCGGCTTTGAACTATTGCCATTTACTTTGCTGTGCCAGTGTTTGCTGCATATCTTCGTAACTAATGAATGTGCCCAGTCCATTTTAAACTCATCATTTTGACACCATTAATCTTTCATAAAGGCTGTCTAATCATTTACCACCACCTCACAACAGTCCAGATTTTCACAGAATGTTAAGACTTTTGACTCATATTTTTTGGTCTGTTTCTCAATCACTGAGCATTGAAGTCATTAAATAATACACATTTGTGTTTCAGACTCCATATCCTTCAGAAAATACATGTTAATACAAATCCTGTTATTCTAGCAATCTTCCCACTTACATTTTTCCATCTATCACATGCCTGCTTGAATGTCTGTGTGAATGCCTTCTCCACTATCTATACTGGTACTCCATTCTATGAGTCTGCAACTTCCTATATCAAAAAAGTACTTTTAGAGAAGCAGTGAATAGTTAATAGGTTCATAGGTTCATACTAGGCTATCTGCCCTAGGGCATTTATAAGCCTAGCCAGACTGTGTATGGCTTTCGCCACCCATTTTAAATTAATTTTGATATGCCCTTTTTCAAGGTTAGTATACTGTGCCTCTGTCTAACAGTGACACAGAAGTGATACCCGGGGTAAACCTACGATCTCCCATCCACTCATCAAGATTCCTCTTGAAGAGAGTCAATGAGGGACTCTGCCTAAAATGGACTGGGATTTAATTCCAGAGTGAAGGGAGCCTCTGGGTTATGAATCTGTCCCCCCAGCATGTCCTATTTATTTCAGTGCTAAGGTTTAAGTCCCTCGAGCGCGTAGCTCGATGGGATTTGGATTTTCTGAGGTGCAGCATGTCCATTAATTCCGGGTTGGACATGGCTTTATATGTCAGGCACAGATTGCCTCTGAGCAGGCGGTATGCCACTGAGTAGAGCTGGAGTTTCTTTAACCGGGCAGCATACGGCATCTGTTTGAGCCCCTTGATCCTCTTGGTGAGGTACTTTTGGGGTCTTTCCAGTTGCTGCAGGTGTCTGGTAAGGTACATCCCAAAAGGGGCATTGTACTCAATTATAGGCCTGATGAGGGATGAGTAAAGAGGCACGATGACCTCCCCTGATCTAGATGTGAATCCCTTCATGATTTGGTGGGCTATATAAAATGTTTTTCTAACCACTTTGGCCACGTGGTTGTCAAATGAGAGATTGCTATCAACTTGGGTCCCCAGGTCCCTAATTACTTCTTCTGTACTTAATGGATTACCACCTATGTGTTAATTTGTGGGCACTTTGTTTTTGCCAAAGAGGATGACTATACACTTTTTGGCGTTTAGCTTGAGGCCATGGCTCTGGCACCAGTTGTCTGTTTCTGTGAGGCCCTTTTGGAGGATGCTTGTGTCAGCTGGAGAGTCTATTATGGCGCCCAGTTTGCAGTCATCTGCGAACTTGGTCAGCCACAGTCCTTCCATGTTGGCCTGTACCTCCGAGAAATATATACCGAACAAGAGATGTCCCAGGACTGAGCCTTGTGGGATGCCACTTGTAACTGGTTTGGAGTCTGACATGGCTCCAGCTATTCTAACCATGTGGGTTCTGTCCTTGAGCCAGTTTGCAACCCATCTAGTGACATAGGGATTTATATTTAAGCTGGTGAGCTTATCTATAATGCCCGAGTGGGGTATTGTATCGAAGGCTTTTGCGAGGTCCAGGTAGGCTGTGTGGACCACCTTCCCCTTGTCAATGGCCTTGGTGACTGTTTCAAAGAAATTGACCAGGTTTAAGAGGCAGGATCTGCCCTTAACAAAGCCGAACTGGGTAGGATCCAGTGTCTGTAGGTCCCCAATATCTTTATTTATAAGGTCCATGATGATCCTTTCCGTAGCTTTGCAGACCAAGCTAGTGAGACTTATGGGGCGATAGTTTCCAGGATCCGTTGAGGCACCACCTTTGTGGAGAGGGACCACTGTTGCTGTACGCCACTCTTTGGGTACATATCCTGTAGTAAGGCTGAGATTGAACAGTAGTTTTAGGTTTGGGTTTAGCTCTTCTTGGAGTTCATGTAGGATGCAGCCTGGGACACCGTCTGGTCCCATTGATGCTGTGTTTCTTGCTTTGGAGAGGGCAGCTCTTACCTGAGCATCTGAGATGTCAGGGGGGCAGCACTCTGCTGGGATAGATATTAGCCCTTTTGGTGGGGAGGGGGGGGGAGAAGTTTGTGCTGAACCTGACAGCTAGGATGTTGGCAATGTCTATGGGTTCGGTGTATTTTTTGTCATTTTGGACTAATTCTGAGCATATCTGGGAATTCCCACCCAGGTTCCTAACATAACTAAAGAAAGCCTTGTGATTATCCTTAGTGTCCTGTGCAATTTTTCTCTTGAAGCTGGCCTTAGATGATTTTATGAGTGCCTGTAGTTTTTTGCTAATACTGATCAGAGATGCCTTCCCTTTTTGGGATTTTGCTCTGTCATGTAGTAGCTTCCTCCTTCTATTGTATAGTTTGTTTATGGCTGGGGTCCACCAGACAGGACGTCTGCCTTTGGGGGATTGGGTCTTGGTTTTATTTGGGATTGCATGATCCATGCATTCCTGAAGGTGTTCATAGAATGCGTTTATAAAGGATTTTGTGGTCTGGGCCGTATTATCCACAGGCCCGGGGGCTTTGAAGGATTCCACCTCGGTTTTGAGGAGTGTGAAATTTGCTTTAGAGAAGTTTTTCACTGTGGTTTTCTGGGCATGGGTTGGGGTCGGGATGTGAATATCCAGTGAGATTATTTTATGATCTGATCTTACCAGTGAGGGATACACTTCTGGTCTGGAGCATAGAGTCCCCATGTTGGTGATGATCAGGTCCAGTATGTTTTCCCCTCTTGTGGGAGTGGTAACAAGTTGTTCCATAGCATTTGAATTTATAAATTCTAAGAACCTTTGGGCTAGGGTGTTGGAGCTAGAGTAATGCTCCCAGTCTATGGTTAGGTAGTTGAAGTCACCCAATATAATGGTGTTTGGAGAGACCTTCATATTTTCCAGTGTTCTCAGGAAGGCTGAGTGGGGTTCCTGGGTTTGGGAGGGTAGTCTGTAGCAGGCTATAAACTGGAAGGCAGTTTTACCCACTGTTAGTTGCACATGGATAGTCTCTGATGCTTTGTGCTGTGCCACCAACCTGGAGGTGTGGGTATCTTTGACGAATATTGATACTCCCCCTCTTTTTGTGGTTCGGCCAAAAAGCATGGTATGAGGTATAACCTGGTAGTGCTGGGGTGCTATCGAGAGCCTTGAACCAGGTTTCCGTTATTGCACAGATATCGATGTTCTCCATGCTAAGGAGAGTTTCAAGTGCGTGCATCTTGAGGTTTAGAATTCTGGCATTCAGTAGCATTACTCTTAGTTTCTTATCCCTTGTGATACCTATGGAGGTGGGTTTGTCTTTTGAGCCTTGCCTAAAAAAGGCACTATAGGGGTAGCAAGAGCCTTTGCCAATATCCGAAAGCCCAGGAGTGACAGGTGCAAGCCATCCCTAGCGAAGCATCGTGGCTTGTCGATCATGTCATCCCAGGCTGACAGGCATTGGATCCCCTTTGAATGACACCAATACTTAAGCCAATTGTTGAAATTGATAATCTTGTTTTCATACTGTGGCATCATTCTTGGTGAGGGTAAGATGCTACTCAAGGTCAGGGTCATACTGGCCTGGGCTACATGCTCAGAGAGCTCCTCTATGTCTCTTTTCATGTAGTCCAGGGAGGTACGCCTCAGGTCATTCACACCAGCATGGACAATGACTGAGTCATATTTGTACTTGCCTTGGAGTGACCTGAGTGCTTGTGTTATGTGGCGGAAACTAGCGCCCGACAGGCAGCTCACCGTGACATTCTCCTTGTTCAGCCTGGTGAGCGGGACGTCAGTGTGCCTGATGATAGAGTCACCTATTACAAGTGTATCAGGTGTGTTGTTTAGCCTTAAGGGCTGTGACTGTTCAGCACACTGGCTTTGGGAGCTATGTGTTGCACGTGTTTTGTTTTGGGGTAGCGGTTGCTTGGGTGTCTGCTTTGGAGGTCTCTGCTGCTTAGGCAGATTTTTATTTAGAGCCTCCAAGTATGTTTTTGTGTGTTTATCTGTTTGGTTTGCTGTCGTGGTAGGTCTATGTGAGACTGGAATTGTAGTGAGTGTGGTTTCCTTCTCCTCCTGACTGATTACACCAGTACTGAGTTGAGAGAGCTTAGCCTCCAGTTTGGCTATATGGTTGCATCTCTCACATGTGTTGGAATTTGTTGGGAGGAGGAGAGGGTTGTCTGTGTACATGAGGCAGTTGTAACATTGCCTCAAGATTCCCAGGTTCACCAGCTGGACCGGAGAGGAGATTGACAACTGACCTTTGGACATGCTAGAATAGTATTTGGAATTCCTTTATAATTGAAAAAAAGGGCCAATGGGGAACAAGTTACTCAAGGGGAGTTTGTGAGGGTGTAGTGCTTTTAATTTTTTAGTGCTGACTTATATAATTGCTTTAGTGAGCAAGTGCTAGGCTTTAGCATAGGAATAGGGCGTTTATTATGAGAACTAGATCAGTTCCAAGGGAAAAAGTGAAGAGCAGACTTCGTGGAGCCGAGAATGGCTCAAACCCAATTAAGCGGCACTGCTCGATGCCGTGCTATGCACAAAATCACGCAAAGCTGCGCTACAGTGGGTTTTATACAGGCGGACTTGAAAGAGCTAGAAATTGGCCCAAAACGGCCAACAGACTACCAGATTCCTGCACTGGGAACACTCCTCCAGGGACAGATAGGCTGCTCCAAGCTCCCCACTGCCACTGGTGAACAAAGAAGCCTCCCTCTATCCAAGAAAGGAAATGGCAACACAGGAACTTTCCAAAATTCCAGAATACAGCAAAGCCTGTATTTGGACTACTCTAGGTCAGGAAAGATGGGAAACAAGGATAACTTTTTTTTTCTTTTTTGCAACAAACAGCAGGAAAATGCAATAAATATGTAACACAGGCTAGCGCACTTGAGTGTGTAGCCTCAACAAGTAAATGCAGCAAACAGGACAAACTTTAAAAGTCCAGGTGCAAAAACAACTTTAGACAGTTTAAAACAGTTCAAGAAGCAGAAATATTTGCAGTTTAGCTAGATCGGACAGTCGCCCAGGTAGTAGCAGGAAAAAAACACTTTTATCAGGTTAGCAGTCACTCTTTTAGCCTGTCTGCTGCTAGCACCACTCTGCAGGACCACGAGGAGCTTGGCTGAGTAGTAACAAGTGCAAAAACCTCGCCAAAGCGGGTTTTATACAGGGGGATTTGAAAGAGCTAGAAATTGGCCCAAAATGGCCAATAGACTACCAGATTCTTGTGCTGGGAACACTCCTCCAGGGGATAGATAGGCTGCTCTATCTCTACTATCTTCTGCCTGTGTACTCTCCTTCCCCCATGTTGTTCTTGTTCAGAATAACCCGCATACCTCTCAACCTCTTAGTGCAAGAAATCTGAACAAAGCCTGCAATAATGGGGAGGACAAAGGCTTCAACAAAGGGACACATTTTAAATATTGCTCTCATAAATTTAGAAAGTTGCTAGAACAACAGGATTTAAATTAGCATGAAATTTCTGAAGGATATGAAGTTTGAAACTCAAATGTATGTCATTATTTAGTGACTTCAGTCCTCAGCTCATTCCTGAGATTTGACAGAAAACTACAACTTTTATGAAGAACAGACTGAACATGTGAAGCAAAAATCTGCAATTCTCTGGAAATCTGGACAGCTGAGAGGTATGATGACTTCTTCACCTCTCCCTGACATAATCTTGTGCATAAGTATCATTTTTATTTATTTCCATTGATCAGGAATAAATCCATTTGAGCTAAAAGCCCATTATTAAAGGAAGCCCAGGGAGAAAAGTTCTACAATTTTATAACAGAGGTAACATAAAAGATCAAATGTGCATGGTCATTCTTGAAAATATATATAAGACAATTACAGAAATACACGTTCCTAAATAGAAAATATCAGTAATGAAGGCTACAAATAAATACATCCACAGTATATATGAACAGTTAAAGCTAAGGTTAACAATGTGGATAGTATAGTACCCACTGTGTCTATAGGTCTAAGAAGATAAACAGATCTAGCTCTTCTGGCCTTTGGTCATATTCATACCCCCTCCATCCTACAGATCTTTCTTGCAGTTTTCCTCTAGATTTCGTCCAGTAGCCTGCTGCCCATTTTTTATATGGCCTCCAGAATTGCATGTATTACTCAGTGTGTGGTCAGGACAAGCCCTATAGAGTAGATGTATCACTTCTTTACTTCTGGAATGTATCCCTCCTGAGGATACACGTCAGCACGCCATCTGTTTTCCAACTATTCTTTCACTCTGCTTCTGGTGATCTAGCTCAGATGTGATTAACCCCCAGTCCTTTCTCTGTTTTCTTTCCATCATCACCATTCTCCTCAGGTGATACATCACACTGGGGTGGTTGTAATTGAAGTATAATACTTTGCATTAGTTTAAACTAGACCACAGCTCTTACACTTCTGTTCACTTGTTCAACCTTTCCAAATCCTTCCCTAGATTCTTTCCCCATCCTATACTGCTGCACCTATCTCTGTGTCATCAGCAAATTGGTTGATCCTGGTCTTTGTTTATACAGATATGTCTGAGGCAAACATACTAAAGACTACTGAACCCAGGCTAGACTTAAGTGGTACTCCACTAGTAACCTTCCCAATTCCTGACATTGTCCCACTCACCACAGCTCTCTCTGTCCTACCATTCAATTGTGTGGCTGCCCAGATCCCCATTCTTCACCCTTCTCTCAGCCCCTCATGTTTTTCTATCAGACTTCTATGTGAGGCTCCATCAGTGGCCTTCCTGAAGTCCAGGAAGGCAAAAGCTGCAGATACTACCCTGCCAAGTTCACCTATAACCCAGATCTGATGAGGTTTAACTGACAGCTCCTTCTGGCCATGTTTTGGAGACTATTGACTTCTAGAAACTTTGTCAGCCTTCCTCACAGTTACAAATAAATATATCAACAATATCCATGACTTTTTCAGCCACTGCTGAGAAGCTAACAGGTTTGTAGTTTCGTGGATTTTTCCATTTCTCTCTCACCATGTACAGATGTAACATACTTACTGTCTCCCATTCCTCTGTCTTTTCTGCACTAGTCATGGATCTGTAGAAGGCATCATTTTGAGGTTCTGCTAACACACTAGCCGGTTTTCTGAGGGATCTTGGAGGAAGCCATTTTGTTCTTGTTTTATCTTCCATAAGGGCACCCAATTCCCTTTTTAGTTACTCTGCCTCAATCCTAGTTTATGGTGACTGTTTTCCTCTTTTGTCCCCCCCCCCCCCCCAGCATGGCACCCTCCTTTTGTTGTCCTTTATGAAGACCAAAGCAAAGCATTCACACAGTACCTCTGCTTTTTTACCAGTGTCCAGTGATCTCCCTGCAGTGGATACACAAGTACAATGGGCTTTTTAACATCCACCTAAGTTACCAACACTCAGGCATATAGGATTCTATTTTAATATGTCTTCTAAACCCAGCCTGCTTAACTTCTGGCATCAGCAGGGAATGCATAACCTGCTCATCAAAATGCTCTGAAGTCGGTCACTTAAAGCAACATTAGAAGAAGATTATTTACAGTACCGAGTCCAGTGGTGCTTAACTGGTAGCTATCATTCCTCTCTGTGATTTGCTGTCTAGCAATGCTGTAAACAAATGAATAACCTAGGACCCATTTCAAGCCTGTTGGGCTTGCTCAGCAATCATTTGCATGGTACTGTGTCAATCTTGCTAAAATATGAATGGAATTCAAAAGACCTAGCAGCACTCTATCCACACTTATTTATTTTACTGATCGGAGGCTCACTTATAGTGACCAGTTTTCAGCCATGGCCTCTTTACCAAAAGATGCAAGCATACTTATCAGCCTTAAAGTGCAAGAGTTCTGGACAATGCCAGGCATAATGGAGGGGGTCAAAGGCTCAAAAATCAGGGATAGACTTTTAAATAGTACTCTTATAAACTTATACAATTGCCAGAATAAGAAAGTTATAGATATCTTGTCAGTCAGGTTTGGTGCAGTTAATAATGTAGGAACTTCAAGCACTTATGCCTGCTATGAGTGATTAGTGATCCAGATGCTAACAGAATTCAGGACAATGATTTACACACAAGGTGCATTGGGTCATGAACTTCCCAGGAAAAAAAACTGGAGCAATAACTGTGCTAGTCCTGTTTGAGGTGGGTGAGTGGGTGTGACATCCTGTTATCATTAAACATCATGCAGAAGTGAGAAGCCAGGCAAAGCTGATGCCCATTGCACATCCCCCTCCTGGGGCATTACGAATGTGTGCAAAGGGTGAGAAGTTAAATCCTAGCAGCAGGAAGATACTGCCCTATGTGCTCCGATCTCCTCACTGGTTCTAGCATGGGATGGAGTAATTAAACATTTTGTAGACCTAGCAGAAGAAGAGAGGTTCTGGGGACAACTGATAGTCAGTTGCAGGGAGCAAGAAACATAGCCAAAAAAAGGATAACCATTCCTCATAGTTTACTTCATAACAAAATGCAGAAAGTCACATGATCCAAGGTGATAGGTGTAGGCTGGGGATAGTAAAGGTAAACCATGTTATTCTGGTACTTCCTGTACCTGAGGTTTATAGTGGTCATTGTACTAGT
This sequence comes from Protopterus annectens, assembly GCF_019279795.1. NCBI lineage: Eukaryota > Metazoa > Chordata > Ceratodontiformes > Protopteridae > Protopterus > Protopterus annectens. The sequence continues at coordinate 559,789,865 of NC_056743.1, read as the reverse complement.
CTACACGTACCATTCAACTGCATATGAGCAGCTTATTATAATCTTCAGTGGAACCAGAAGGCAGACAGCTGAATATTGTTTTCAGGGGAACATACAAAATGCCATTGGCCTGCCCTGCTGAACGTTTACACTGTCCTTAGGCATGCAAAACATACAAGCTCTTTACTGAAAGAGTTCAAGAGTAGAGAAGCAGAGAAAAAACATTGATTTTGAATGTTATGTTTAGGTCTGGTAGTACTTTACCTTGTATGAAGGTTATTTTCTATAGCTGAATTCTCACACATTGCAGTGTCACTCAGTTTTCTTGAAGTATATAACATGTTATTAGTGTAATGTTCTGCTGTTCATAGGATTTTATCAGATTTTTTTATGCTGTATATCAGATGTTTTTATGCTGTAAGTCAGAGGATATACAGTACACAGTAGCTGTCAGGTGTATGCAAGTCTTGCATAATGTATCAAATAGTATTGCCAAATAACTCTATATACAGAAAATTGTTTAACTTGCATTAGCACAAAACTATCCTAAAAACTAAATTACATTAATTTTAAAATGGTTAATGGCTAAAGTGTAATTAAAATAGTAAGATCAATGAAAATAATGATTTTGTTCAGTCCGGTGTTCAGCAATTGGCTGCTATGCATTTTCCATGGCAAAAGGCCTTTAAAATGACTGACTTATGTACATGTTGAAATATTGCTGTAAATTGACCCTCACCTCTTTGCAAATTTCTGCCCACTAATCCAGTAAAAATTACACAAAGCAGAAGTCAAAACTTCTTTTTTGTACAAGCTGCCACATCCTGTAAATGTGTGTATCATTTGCATGTTTGGCTATAATTCATTGGTTTAACAAGATTATTTGGATTTCTGCTAAGTTAATCTTTATTTTAACTGAAACAGGCCTATTCTATGTATAATGACTGCTGGAGCAGATACTGCATTTTGGCAGTTGTGTATTTTCTCGGTTCACAGCTCAGAAGAGACATCTTGTCTCTAACAGCCCAGTGGGGTAAAACTTGACAAAGTAAATATGTATAGCAGCTGATGGTATGCTATGAATCTGATTATTTCTATTTTTTCTGATGTTCTCTCTTTTAATTGCTGCCTAGCAGTTGTGGAACCTGGACTAACTGTTTCCAGGTTCTTCTTTTACTCTTTCGATATCTCCTTTCTGACCAGCCCTAATGAACTCCTTATTGACACTATTTTATGGCTTTCCAGTTGAATGATCTTTTTGGGTACATGTAAGAGAGTGAAGGGTAGAAGCACTAAGACTTACATCAAGGGATCATCATATTTACAAGGTACCCAGTCAGGGCCCCATTTTGAGGTATGACGTGCAGTAATGGTAGCAGATATTCTCAGTGGGTCCTAATTTGTGTCACAGTACTACTTCTTGTACTAGTGGCATTCGAAGGATCCTGGTATCTTTTAGGTGTCACATAGTCAGAGATAATTCACTCATTCAGGTCCATCCCAACTCCTCATTCAAGAAAAAGGGCACCAGTGCCCAACCTGTTTTGTTTGCTAAGGCCAGTCTTGAACTCAGGTTAGTGGTGGTACAGACAGCAACTCGTCTTCTCTTCCTGCAAACCAACCCCTAGGAATCCACCCTTGCAATAGGTGGCCATGGCACCTTTTTTATTTAAAAACTAAATAATGAGCTGAAATATTTATGTTTCAGTGTTAGCATGACTTTCTGCACTTTGGATTAGAATGCTAGTATCAGGACTTAAGTAAACAGAAAGTCTGGTGAATGAGAGAAGGGTTTCACATATACAAGATCAAATAATATATGCTTGACAGCTGAAACTTAATTTTTAGTTGCATGACGTTAACATGTTTGATTAGCTTTGTAAACATATTGTGCCATTGAAGTAAAATAACCATCTAGGATAACTGTTTTAACTTTTTTGAAATATGTTGCAGAGATAGGAAAAAACAAGTGAGTGCACCATAGGCTATAGCATCAACTTCAATAGCTCCAAAAAATCCAGGACGTTCTTCTAATGAAATAAAATCCACATTTATTAAAAACGAAAAAACAAACTGCAGTGAGAAGTAAGCGCTTTCGCGTTATCATATAACGCTTCATCAGACATAAAAGCAGTTAGTTAATGCCCCCTTATTTAAATATCTTGATGAATGACATCATCATGCTCTTAAGGGAAAAGGCACAATAAAAAATATAAGCAACAACATAAATAATATAAAATGCATCTAAACATTGGAAACATAAGACATAACATAATCTGGTCATAATTGGTGTACTAAAACTCAATGATTCAAAGGTCTAGAGGCTAAGAATGGCTTAATTGTGAACCTATCATTAAGCCCAAATCTATGGGCTTGTAGTTTTAGGATCCATTTATTTTCTCTTTCTTCAATTCTGTTCTTAATGTTGCCCAATCTGCCATCCACAGATATCAACTCAAGAACTAAGAACTTGACTTGTTTGAATTATACAATGATACTAATATTAAATCTTGTTTTTATAATTTAACATTGAATGAGAAATTGGCTCTTAATAGCTTGAAGAACAATAGTTCTATTATCATCAGACAAGCTGACAAAGGGGGTGCCATCATTGTGATGGACCACTCTTTTTATTCTGACAAAATGTTGTTTATGCTCTCTGACAATGAGACATATTTGCCCCTTTCTACTTATAGATTGAACAACCTTATAAAGAATGTACAGTCTATACTTTATGATTTAATGCTGACAGGCACTATAGACAATGAATTGTATTTATATTTTTTGGTAGACAAACCCTTGGTTCCATCTTTTAGGGGCCTTCCCAAGATACACAAGGATGCTGTGGATCCACCTCTACGCCCCATTGTATCCAGTAGGGGTTGGCTCACCGAACCTTTGTCAATTTATCTTGACAAAATGCTTAAACCTATTGTATCTCAAGTTGACTACATCTTAAGTGATACATCTGGCTTTTTAAATAATCTTGCCAAGTTTATTGATACATTTGGTTTTGACCATAATGACATATTGGTCACTCTTGACGTCAAATCTCTTTTTACGTCCATTCCAAATGATAAAGGCTTAGATTTTATTAGAGCTATGTTGTTACGTAGCAACGTAGGGTCTTATTTGATAGATAGATTTATCTCATTACTTGAAGTAGTTCTTGAGAACAATGTTCTGTGCTATCAGAATAAGTATTTTTTACAAACAAAGGGAGTAGCGATGGGTACCCCTTGTGCCAACGCCTATGCCAACTTGGTATTGGCACAATGGGAGTACTCATTTGTATTCAACAGTGATCTAGACCATTCAAGGCATTTGAAATTCTACAACAGATTTGTAGATGATGTGTTTCTTTTGTGGGGGGGCAATAATGAACAACTTCTAGAGTTTGTCCAGTACATCAATGACTCTACTGATTTTCTGAGTTTTGATTATTCTTATTCATTCAATCAGATTGACTTTTTGGATGTCAAGATCATTAAAAACAGAGATGGTTTTGACACTGAACTCCATAGGAAATCTTGTTGGAGGAACAATCTGTTGCATCGTGGAAGTATGCATCCACAACATATTTATAAGAATATTGTCAGGAATCAAACTACCAGGATTTCTAAGCTCACATCTAATCAGTTAACCTATCAGCACCATAGCAAATGTTTGGCTAGTGATTTTATATCTAGGGGCTATGATGCCAAGTTTGTCCACAATGCCATCTCTGAAGGTGATTCTCATAGAGAAAAACATGGAGCTCCATTGATTAGAACTAGTCACACCAATCCCACTTCTTCCTACACTAGGAACACCAGGAACACATCGAACATCAACAGGATAGTCATACCTTACACCAATAGAAATAGTCACATCATGAACATTTTACATAGACACTGGAACATCCTTCTGTTAGATGAGAAAATTGGTTCCTTGGTTGACACCAGACCGAGAGTGGCATACAAGAACATGCTTTCACTTAACAGATTGCTCTGTTATGACAAGACACCCGTTCAAACTCAGAAGAGTTGCAAACTTGGTACTTTTGCATGTCATACATGTAACCAATGCAAACATATAGCTAATACCAATACTTTTATACACCCTGAGACCAACAGGACTTATACATTCAAACATTATGCTAATTGCAAGTCAACTAATTTAGTATACTTAGCAGTTTGTCAATCGTGTCAAATGTTTTACGTGGGTATGACAACTAGGTCATTACGTGAGTGAATTAGGGAGCATGTATATGCCATAACCAAAGGGAATGTCCTAAACGCATTGGCTAAACACATTGGGGAACAAGGGGACACTCATTATTTCAAATTCTTAGTTCTTGAGTTGATATCTGTGGATGGCAGATTGGGCAACATTAAGAACAGAATTGAAGAAAGAGAAAATAAATGGATCCTAAAACTACAAGCCCATAGATTTGGGCTTAATGATAGGTTCACAATTAAGCCATTCTTAGCCTCTAGACCTTTGAATCATTGAGTTTTAGTACACCAATTATGACCAGATTATGTTATGTCTTATGTTTCCAATGTTTAGATGCATTTTATATTATTTATGTTGTTGCTTATATTTTTTATTGTGCCTTTTACCTTAAGAGCATGATGATGTCATTCATCAAGATATTTAAATAAGGGGGCATTAACTAACTGCTTTTATGTCTGATGAAGCGTTATATGATAACGCGAAAGCGCTTACTTCTCACTGCAGTTTGTTTTTTCGTTTTTAATAAATGTGGATTTTATTTCATTAGAAGAACGTCCTGGATTTTTTGGAGCTATTGAAGTTGATGCTATAGCCTATGGTGCACTCACTTGTTTTTTCCTATACCTTATTTATTTTAATTTGAGTGCTTTACTCGGTGGCGTTGTTTCTTTTTCATTCATTGTTATGTTGCAGAGATGCTTATTTTGCTTTTAGTTTGCAGGTGGAACTCATTATCACTAATTGCCAGTTCATGTCACTTCAGCAGGTCTTTGACACCCACTTAAGTCCGAGCTTATTCATGTTGCTTTTGGGATACACTGTGTAAGGAGACCACAGTGACTTTCAGTCTTCAGATTTGGTAGTTTTCCTAGCACAGCGAACGTCACCCATTTCATCTTATTCTACCATAAAATGTTTTTTGAAGCTCCCAACATGCTCATCAGCTGCCATTAGGGCTACTTCCTCCATCTCCATGACCACTGTCTAAGTTGACAAGTTTAGCCCATGCATATACATCTGGCTAAAGGGCTTGCTATGATCTAAAGTGCCCAAAATGACTGGATGATAGTCAAAAGTTATCTCTTTACCTAACAGAGCTGGTACAAAATTTACTATTCACAGTCAGTTTTATAAACAGAGATGAAGAATATAAATATTTAAAATTCTGTGGAATGGTTAACACTCATTTTCATAGTGAAACAGTCCATCTTCATCTTAAATCATGAACCTAGAATCTTGTCTTTTTTTTTCTTTCTTTCTCTTTCTCTCTTTCTTATTTTTTAATAACAATTCTCAATAAAATCAAAACATTTCTTTCTAGGATATGTGGGTAAAGGATGGGCAATGTTACTGTGAGTAGCGAAGTATGACAAGGCAACATTTTTATTTTTTTGGCTTATGCCATGAGTAGACAATTTGTTTGCTAGTATTTTCAAAAACAGGTAAGTGAGAACTGTAAATGTTTGAATCCAATAATTGTACTGGTCATTACAACTAAATGTATTTTTTTTCTACTGATAAATAACTGACTTGCTTTAAAAAAGCTAGTAAAATATCATTCAGAGTAAGTGAACAAAGTATTTCAGCGATAAACACAACTGAGCATTTTGTGATTACTCCTGCAGGCACTGCTAATACTAATAGTGACTTTTCCTTTATATCATAAGAAAACAAACTTATAGGACAATGACTTTTCAGTTATAAATCTGATCTTTTTTTTTTCCAATGTTCATAAGTCTGTCAGTTCAAAATTTGTTTAGACACAGAACAAGGGGCTTACTTTGAATTTATCAAAAGGGAAATTTAATGTTCTACAGGACCTTCCTGTTAAAAGAAATAATAGTTTACTGTGAAAGTTTCAGATGTGACAATGTTACACCTGAAAATAATGTGACCAGAAGAGCGCAAGGTGGGAATGCTGAGGACTACAGAAGTGAAGTATGTGAAACATCGAATCTCCCAACTTTTGCAGACAAAGGAACAAGTGGTACCATGGGTCCAGAAGAGGTAAGTCCCAGGTGTCCAATTATACGATCCTTGCCATTCCTGGCTTGTGATTTTCTGATTGGGTTATTTTCAGATTCGGCATTATCACTTCTGAAATTTTTATAGTAAACCAACATAATCATAAACCTTTCTGATAAGGGAGAGAACTTTGTGCTGATACATAGAATTTGTTATGAAAAAAATGTGTTATATGATTTTGAATGATGGGTACAACTGCCATTTCCTAACTTAGAATCAAATAAAATACTTTCAGCATAGTTTTAGGCACTGTTAAACAGAGGTAGAGATATATTTTATCTTTTAAATCACTTGTTAGGCTTACACACAATGAATGTATTACTTTGTGAATGAATTGTGGTTTCTATATTTATTGTCTAACAACATTGAAATGAATCTTACTCTATAACCTGACCAATCATCATCAGCATTAATTTTATATATTTTGAGTAAGACAGTTGATATACTTTTGTAACCAAAAATAGCCTGTTCACCACTCTATATTGAAGATATCTGATGCTTACTACACAAAGTTAATAATCTTGCATGGGAATCGGATTACTTCTGGATAACACTAAATGTAGTAGATTTATGTGGTTTTATAGAATACAAACAGAGACTACTTTCATTAAATAAAGAGTTGGATAATTCACAGAAAGCTCTATTTTGTTGGATTTAATTAGTGAAATGTTCACTAATTTGTTTTCCCCTTTAACAGAAATATTTGTGTTCAAAAGAAAGATACAGCAAGGGAGGATTTTTTTGCCCCTCTATAGAAATAATTTCATGGCTGATTTTGAATAAGACTCTTTCTTGGATGATTCTTAATTTATTGAAAATGCAATTTTCTGTGATCATTACATAAACAACCTAATTTTGATATACAAAGAGAGCAAGGAAGGCTTTAGGAATGTCTTTTCAGAATTAACTTCAGTACAAGGAGCCTGTACACTTAACATCAATAAAAGTCAGCTTTCTGGATATTATTTAATGGCCTAAACAGATTGGAGAATTAAGTCTACTTTGTAGTAGAAGCCTTACTAGTGTGACACATTTTTGAGGGTGAACAGCTATCCTCTTCAGTCTGTCATTAATGTTTTACCATACAGTAAGTTTCTTCACCGTAAATAAAATTGTGCTTAGAAGATTAAGAATACAATGTGAGGGCTTCCAGTTAAGGTTACAAGCTAGTGGCTACTCATGAAGTATAACCATAAAGAATTTGGCCAAGGTAATTGAGCCACCTGAAGTAGTACTGTTACATAAGGACTTGCAAGACTTCATGGATATTGAGAAAAAAAAAAAAAAACTAAAAGAATGTCAGATCTCTATCTGGTCCTGGATTATAACACTAAAAGTCAGGAAGCAGTCCACTGTATGACAACATATTGGAACCTGCTGCAAGTCTATACGCTGCTATATGAATGACTCACTGTTCTTCTTTACTTTCTATAATGCTCAGAATATTGAAATCTTCCTAGTTTATAGTCATTTGCCACTTGGAATGCAAACTATGTTAGTATCTATACCTAGAATCAGTCATGAGTTTCTATAGATGTTTATCTCTACATATTTTGACACAAATACAGAAGGAATAATAAATAGGCTTGGTATAGGCTTACATGTTTTGCAATTTGTGACATTGAAAGACTTGGTTGTAATATAAATTGTGTTTGTGGCATTTGCTATATAGACTGTGCTGGGATAACTACCATTTGCTCACATCTAGTTATGCGATGCTCAGAACATCATTGCTGGATGGTTGCTCAGTTAATTTAATCAATGCTAGAGTCAAAGAAGAGTGATAAGGTGATAAAGTGAGTGTTATGTTTTCTTTTCTCATTATCAGCCTTTTCTCTGAGTTCATGCAGCCTCAGATATAGTATGTTATCCTCATGTCTTTGGTTGCAGGGTGCTTGACCCCTGCAGAGAAGTATTTTTTTGTATGTTTATTACCTTGCAATATGTCAGTCTTTTGACTTGCAATCTCCTAAGGTTTTAGATTTTTTGGTTAACTTAATTGCATGTGTATATTAAACTGAATTGACATTTTTCATATTTATAAATTCAGCAGTACCATTAGACCAGTTAAGCGTCTTTACTTATCTATTTAGTTTAGTTCAATTTTCCCACCTAGAAACTAACCCCAAAAATTAGGCCACCAAGTTTTTTTTTAATAGCTTTCCCATCATGTGTTCTAATTCATTATTACATTTTGCCATTCTCTGAATTTTCTCACTCTTTCATTTTTCTTCATTGGCTTTTCTTGCCTGTAATTTCTATTTTTGCCTCCTGACTTCACTATACTATATGCCTCATACCTAATCCCTTCCATGGGCTGTTCACCCTAAGACACTGGTCAGCACTAAAGAGTAATATGTACCTTGGGGAATGGGAAAGGCCTGAGTCCCTCCCCATTTTCTGCAGATCCTTAATCTGCCATTTGTGATTCTCATTCCAGACTACATGGGAAAATGTTAGATTGCTAATTACATTTAATGCTATGTATATAATCATCAATTTGACTGAATTAATGTGCTTCATTAAATACTTTACTTTTTCTTCTCCTCTTTCCAGCTGATTGGATTGTTTAAATTTACCTTTTCAGATCCTTTGAATCCCTCTCTTCTGGTATGCTGCTCATGTGAAGCCCTATATAATCTAGGCATACTGTCTCTATTCTCTGTGCTACGTGATACTGTTCCTCTGCTAATTCCTAGCCACACTAAGATAAATGTTTTTTTTTTTTACTTTATTGGGATCCTGCTACATTCCCAACGTTGGTCAAATATCTTAGATTATGCCTCCATATCTCATGGTAGATAATCTGAGAACAATATATAGTTGTGTGTAAAAAGTCCAAAATACTTCCCCCCACCTTAGCTTATTTTTGGTTTCACTTGTGGCCCTGTTTTTGTTCCAAGATCTTAATTGGAGGAACCCAACATAAGGTAATTCAAAAGATGAATAAGGGCCTAACACTTTGCCCTTTTTCATCTTTTGAATTACCACACTATTTCCTCTGAAGTAATGGGTTTGTACATATTCCTGCTTTACTTTGAGGTCATCCTACATGTGGGGTGTAGCATTTCTACGTTTCACCGCTCGTTACCATATCATTTTTCAATTTTGCAATTTATCAAATAAACTTTCTCATAAATGGCCCCCATTTCTCTTTTCCTCAGAATAGTACCACCCCCTTCTCAGTTTCTTCACACCTACTTGACAAGTCTGATCTTTGTTGAGGTGTTTTTCAGGGGTCAGAAAACTTTTATAAAATGTTGTTTCTAACTCCAGTTTCCCCTTAAGAAACTCCTGTAGTTCTCACTGCAAATCTTCTCTATTCTTCACCATCCTCAGGATTCCACAGTTCCTTTTGAACATTTAACAGGTTCTGAATGCACTAATCACTCTTCTTTCCTGTGTCTGTTATTTACCCTCTAAATACATAATTATTTCACTGATCAACACTTTTACTCCTCCCACCACTGAATATCTTGCTTACGTTCTACCCTTTACATTTTCTTCTATGATCTGGCCCACTCATTCTCTCGATGTCTTATGTGTCACTATTTGTCTTCATTTATAGCTTGCTTATTATAAGCACCGGAATGTTTTATTCACTTCTTTAATTCACAGCCTCAAGACAAAAGACACATGGTATGAGATGCCCCATCCATAATCCTCACCTATTCTGTTATCTTATCTTCCTTGCATAGCAATTGGTCCAGATGAATGGCTTGAACCAGGCAGTTCTGAGTGAAGGTATATCCTTTCCATATATTGTTCTGTGCCAGAGGCACTTGAAGCTGTTGAATATTGTGGGACGGAGGGTGAGATGGGTACTTAGTGATCTAAAAAGGGCAATTTTGTAAGACTATTTACTACCACAACATAGGTTCACTTGGAGGACATTTTAAGCTTAGCCAAGTCCCTTTTAGTGCTTGAACTAACATTTCATGATTG
>NC_056743.1:559552198-559777198 GCF_019279795.1 Protopterus annectens | reverse complement strand
AGTGTTTTGAGGCTAAGAACATCCAAATTGTATGGTATATTACTTGCATATGGGATATAACTACATAGTTAGACTATGTTTTTTTTACAAATGTTTATAAAAAGATTTTTAAATAAGTGGTCTATTAAATAAAGTTTTTAGTTTTTGATTCTGTGATTGTAGATATTTGGGTCATTCTTTCCTTTCCAGTAGATGGGATATTCTCCATTACAGTGACCTGGAATGTCATCAAAAAATTTGAAGATTTAAGCCATGTGACTGAAAATTGCAAGCATTATGGCTGAATCCCTTAGTTTTCTAAGTGACCTGTAAGGGAAGGTGAGATTTTTAGTATGATAGTAAAAACTTATGGGGTCAGTAATTCTAAATGAAATTACTATAGTATGTTATGTTAATAATGAGTTCTTCTCGGTAAGTCAGAGTAACCTGGTCCAAAACTGATATTTACAGAAGGCACACTGAAACTACATTCATAGTTGACCTTAATTCTATGTCTTCTTTAAAACAGTGCCAGTCTGAGTCATTTAGTGAAAAAATGTATTTATAATGGAAATATTGCTTGTTGATTTTCACTTTTACCTTTGTGACATACCGACCTTTACATCATGTAATTGATTTTGTGATCCTGTTTGGGAGTTTTACACTCAAACATCCTTCATGTAATTGTCTGTTTTATCTAGGGCTGGATACTACTGGGCAGATGGCCAAGTCATTCTGCTTTGTTCACTTTTTACTAACTGGAGGCATTTCTCCTTAGCAGTGCAGGATACAGTACATCTTTCCCCTGGTCTTAGCATTATTTGTTTGCTTCCTACACAGACGGTGACATCTTGGATGGAGGGCAGGAGTGTGGGTGTAGTGCTGCATACATTTACATGCCAATGCAACTAATATAATTCACCACCCAGTATAATTTTCTTATTATTACTCATTGTAAAAATGCTACAGTTTGCTGATATCAGTTCCACCTGATTGTTGGCTTTGATTTGCAATACTTGACAATGCCTACTTTTTACAAAAGAAAAAGTATGTGTGCAGTAGCAGCAGGATAGAAAGATGGCAATATATTCTAGATTTTTTCATAATAATAATAACACACATACACACACACACACACACACACACACACACACACACACACACACACACACACACACACACACACACACACACACACACACACACACACACACACACACACACACACACACACACACACATTTTTCACAGTATTAGCAGTTTAAACAGCAAAAGGATGAATGTAGGCTGTTGAGTATTGATCAACAACGTACTATGTTCAACTCTAAACCGTTGTTTTCTGTAATGGTTAACCATAGCATGTAATGGTTATGCATACACAAAAGCAGTATCTGAGATTACGGTTCTAAATAAATTAGTAACAGACTTGTAAAACTGACAGACATCCAGATATTGTTTTATTACTTGTTTAGTTGAAATGACGTTTAGTACATATATCCAAAACATTGAAATGAGGTGCCCTTTCCTTGATCAAAGTCCTCTGTGGAAATACATCATGCATGCTTATTCTTTTTTTGTTTTTAGGATCAACTGGAGATCGAGAGTGGACAGGGCAAGACACTCATGTACTAATGGCTAATTCCCAAAATGAAATGGAAGAGTGGATCAAAGCTATCCGTAGGGTAACTGGTACACCTTCTGGAGGAGGTACAGTAGAACACATAACTTTGTTTTCCTAGCTTGTATTATAAATAACCATTAGACAAGGACAACTTGGTTGCAGTTTTTAACCTGTCACTGCTTTTGTAGAACAGTACTCTGGATTTTGTTTTAAGTCTTGCTAAAGCATGAAGATGGCTACTGTTCTGACAATGTTTTATACAGAAAAATACTTTCTGATTTTCCTTCTGAGCACTGTGAAACTAAGAAAAATACTTTCTGATTTTCCTTCTGAGCACTGTGAAACTAAGAAAAATACTTTCTGATTTTCCTCTCAACACTGAGAAACTAAGCTAGAATGTCTGAAACACTTTTAATGTTATATTAAATATTAGAAACAACTAAAAATTCTAAAATGGTCTTATTTTCATAATACACTGAAAATAAGCCCTGTTCATTGTTGGAAATTGTGGACTAAAATGGTCTGCAGCATTTCACATTATGGGTCAAAATGTTCTACTTTAAGCAGATGGAAAGAGTGCTAAATCTATCTAGTATGATATTGGGATAACAAAAGGAGAACAAGAACTTTCTATTGTTCTGTGAATTAATTTAGTGTCTCATCATCTGGACTTGTGTTTGCAGTTCTGGGGAGCTTGTGTTTGTAAATCTATAACTAGAAAATAGCTGTTAAAGGGAAAGGAACTAAATTACTTCAAAGTCTGCAGTAATGTCATGTGAGTAAAAAGAAAGAGCTTCATTTATATCTAGTCACACACAGAGAGGGTGATATAGTGGTGCAGAGGATAGTGCTGTTGCCTCACAGCAAATTGTTTTCCAGTTTGATTCTTGGCTGAGGTACCTTTTCTGTGGAGTCTGCAAATCCTTCCTGTGTTTGTGTGGGTTTTCACTGGGTGTTCTGGTTTCCTCTCACATTCCAAAGATATGCAGTAGGTGGATTGCACATTCTAAACTGGCCATAGGTTTGCAGTGTGTGTGGTATGGAAGAACAACCATGGCAGGGCTAGCCACCTGGTAGTATGAACTTTGTCTGTAGATAATTACCATTAGTGAATTGACACCCTGACTCCATGAACAAAAATGGGAGAAAGGGGTTGTGGATGAATGGAGGCACACAGAGAAAGAGAGAGAGAGGGGGAGAAAGAAACATAGGCAAATAATGTATGATACGACTTTTAAACATGAAGCGTCATGGAGGACAACTTAGGGGTATCATGGAGACCAACTTAGGGGCATCATAGAGGCCTAACTAAAATTGTCCTCCTGAGACACAGAAGATACAAAAACAGTAGAATAATTTAAGAGTGAATTAAATGCATATAAAGACATTCAATTACAGCGTGCAGATAGATACTGAATATTTAAACTCTGCATTATACTGACAGACTGAGAAGGGAGCAAAATGTACGAACCGGGCAATTTTTATTACTATCAAAATCAAAGTTATTGTGTTCACTTTCCATGTACAACTGGAAATCAGGTCTTAATGGCCTTAGGGACAAAGACATGTAGACATGATACCTAACAGGCCACATAACATGAATCTCTCCTCTGCTCTCTAATGTTCTACTAGTTTCCATAGTTTCAATTCTCCCAGTGTAGACATCTGTGTACCACATTTATACATATTGTTCTATCTTCCTAAACATACATAAGTGTAAATATTAATATCAGTGTATTAGTGGAATTTTCCCCTGACTTTAGTGGTTTATATACTTTTGTATTCTTAGCATCACTTTTTTTGTATTTTATTCAGTGTGACTTCCTATATGTACTTTGAGTAGCGATAATAATGACTACAGTACTCTGAGTGGTCATAGTAATGACTACAGCTTGAGACTGAAATTGTTCATAACTGACCACTGCTCTACCCTGGTTAACAAATTTAATAAATAAATAACTTCAAATATATATGTATATATATATATATATATATATATATATATATATATATATTTATATGTAGGTCTACTTCTAAATTTCCCAAGTTTGAATTTCTTATGGTCAAGACCATAAGATCAAACTTGCCAAAGTTTGAAATTTATATACAAAAAAATTAAAAATAAAAGCAACAAAAAAAAGTTTTTACATTTTTGCAGGGGGGCATGGCGCTCTGTACCCCCACACCCCCTGCTAATAAAATATGCCAACTCTCGACAATAAGAAATTCAAACTTGTGAAAGTTTGAAATTTAGAAGTAGACCCATACATGGATAAATATAGATATATAGATATAGATATATAATTTGGAATGACTGCACAAATTAAAGGGACCATCAATTACAGGTTATGACCATGGACATTTTGAGAGTGTACTTGAAATATGCATATTCTTTTTTATGTAATGTTTTTGTTGTTTATTTTTATTTATTTATATCTGTTGTACACAGCTCATTTTCATCATGTCTAGAAGCATTTTATCCATTATAAAAAAGTTAAGTCCTCATCTCTCTCAATATTTTCCTAAGAAACAAAAAGGTTCAATAGTTTTAAAGATTGCTAAGAAATGCTGTCTAGAATGGAAGGTATGTAGAACAACCAGGATTACTTTTCTTCCTTCTTAGCAACACCTGTTCTTCAGTATCGGTTATTGCACTTCTACAGATGTATCCAAACTGTCTAAAAGCTGTCGTCCCCTACCACAGCTGTAATGTTATCCTGTCTTCACGCCTTATGCTCTGTAGCATGCCTCTTTTCTTACCCACCACACAGGAGTAATTAGAACCGTTTGTTTGCAGTAGAACTGGGGAGTATAATAAGCAGTGAAGCTGATGGGGTGCCACCAAAAACAAAAATAATATTTAACATTCTCCCACCCAAATCAGTAATTTATAGAAGTGGAATAGCAGTATAGAACAGTAGGACTGAGGGTAGATAAGAAACACAGAAAAACATAAAAAGAGAACACTCAGGATAAATTGCAAGAAGGTGTTTTTTGAGGGTGTGCAGAACCAAAGTTTAGATAAAAGAGATGAGGGGTATGTCATATATGCAAAGACAGAATATGTAGCTGGGGTGTGAGTATTTGATGGGGCAGGCAGTACATACCAACAGGGTAGTTTTGAACACATGATGTCAGGGTGACAAAGTAGGGGTATATACACAAATGAGAGGGGACAAATGGTGATGGGAAGGATTGGAATATGCATAAAGGAATGAGACATGACACAGTACAAAGCAGCACACAAAACAGCCCATGGTGACAGCTGGGCTGCCAGACTGATCCAGAGGGTAACTTATATGGAAAATAGTAGCAATACCAGGCAAGTAATCATGGGGACCATAAGATGCCTAGCTATATGCACTTTTAAGAAGACATACCTGCATGTTATTACCATTATTTCAAACACTTAATAGTGCTTACCTCCCAGACTGAGCACTGGTATGGGTTCATTAACATGTGATGTGTAAGCAGAGCCAGCAGTTGTGCCCTGATCACCCTCTATTGGTCTGAGCAAGAACTCCATTGGTCAACTTAATTACCAATGCATTGCAGGTAGCAGTTTATATGTTTAAATCTCCTGTTTCTGGCCTACTCCAACAGATTCAACTAGCAGATGAAGCTGTGGGTGATCCACTTCAGATTCATTACAGACAGTTGAGGAAACACATATGGAGGTCTCTGTCTGTGATTAGTAAAGACTGCCCACCTGCCTGAGAGGGAGCCATCATACCTGTCTAATGAGGCAATCCAAGCCTCATCCCTGGCCTCACCTCAACATTAGCTGCTTGTGGTGAAACTGCCAGGATCACAGATACCTCTTCTGAATGACCTGCTGAGTGGAAACACAATGGGAAGCTTGGAATAAGTGTACTATAGCATACAATTAAAGTGAAATACAGTACAGTGTAAGGCAACTTCAAATCATACCCACCGTACCATGTTGATTGTAGGGCCTCCCTCCTGTGGCAGCTCAATCGTACTACTCTAGGTCTGTAAGGTAAAGGAGTACATTGTACACTGTTACGTATGAAGGTAACTCCAAATCATTCCCACAGTACCATGTTGATCATGGGGCCACCCTTCTGTGGCAGCTCAGTCATGCTACTCTAGGTCTGTGGGATAAAGGAGTACATTGCACAATGTTACATGTGAACGTATAAAGTTAGCATGAGTAAATGGACAGAAACAAACACAGACAATGCATTTCTTAGGGCTCATGTTGCACTTCTGCTTTTCTCTGTCAGAGAAGACTAGGCTGCCAGAGCTTCAGATCATCATACCAATGCTTGCACTGCTCTCCAGACTGTTGGATGCCTGTGGCTTAAGATAGAATTTGCTCCAGGTCATACTAGGTACCCACTATCCTAAATGGCCCACTATAAACACCAGGCTGCTTGTCTTTATAATTCATGTGGAAAAACTAAAGAAAGATCTTAGTTTCTTTCATGTACCATGAGGGAGCTATCCTTGGTGATGTAGCAGAGCTCACTATAACTCCCATAATTCCTTGGTGATGCCAGCAGATCAAAAAGCACATTAACATAACAAACTTATGCATATTTGAACATACATTTTCAGGTATTCTCAGTAGTGAATTGCATAGCTCATTTGCTTAACATGCAGGCATGTAGAACACTCTTGAATTAACACTGTGAAATTCCTGCATAGAATACATACTTAAGTAAGAGATTACCTAGAACTACTCTAGTACAAAGTACGCAAGACAGGAATTATATGTAGACCTGGCTTACTACGCAGTTCATAAAAATATATAAACTTGTGTTTAGCAGACCGTCATGATTTTGGTTGCTATCAAGTGACATAATGGTATACTAACTTCTGACCTCCCATAGTCAAGCCATATGATATCTGCCTATCTGGATCTGGCTGTTAAGGTGTATATTTTTCATTCTGATGACTGTTCAGACACTTCAGAGGGATGATAAAACATTATACCATGACCCCCCCCCATTAATATTCCAAAACGTGCACGCTGATTGGCCAGCGTGCACATTGTAAATCGAGTTATACTAATGGAAAAAGGTCCGGTTGCCCGGACTTTTTTCCGTTAGTATAACTCTATTTTTAAAACACTGTCTCACTATGTTAAATGGGTTTAACATAGCGAGACAGCTTTAAAATAAGCAACGGAGATCACTGTTGCTTATTTTAAAGCTGTCTCGCTATGCTAAACCCATTTAACATAGCGAGACAGGTTTTAAAAAAACAAGCAACGGAGAAAGCAAGATCTCCGTTGCTTTTTTTTTACTGTTTCGTTATGTTAAATGGGTTTAACATAGCGAGACAGTTTTAAAATAAGCAACGGACATCTCTGTTGCTTATTTTAAAGCTGTCTCGCTATGTTAAACCCATTTAACATAGCGAAACAGTAAAAAGCAACGGAGATCTTGCTTTCTCCGTTGCTTTTGCTCAACTCTGATGTACTGCGCAGGCACGCAGTACATCAGAACTGCCGCGGATGCCAGACATCTGCGGAAGGGCAGCAAACAGGCATTATACTATGCCATTATTTAGGAAAAGTAATAGTTTCTTTTCTTAAATAATGTCATGGTATAATAGCAATAACCCACGCCTGGGTGTGGGTAATGCTGTGTTACCACGGTTGGCTTTGTTTGGTCCCTCGGGCTTCGCCCTCGGGACCAAACCACGCCAACCGTGGGCAAATCCAGCATTACCCACACCCAGGCGTGGGTTATTGCTATATTATTCAATTTTTCCAGGTATACTGCTAAGGTCTATAGTCTATTGCACTTGCTTGGGATATATGTTATTACAGTGTTATTAAGATGGATTTTGTATTACATGATAACACACAATTAAGCTGCCAGCTGCCAGTTCTGCAACAAAATATCACTACTTTTACATTTTTTTCCTACTAAAGATGCTAATTTCCAAACTCCAATGATGCTGTCTTCTACATGTTGCAGAGTGGTGCAACCAAGAAATCTCTGATCCCATATGAATCACAACCCTCCTTTGAATCTTTCATTTGCACGTCTTTATGCAGTCATGTGTGTATATACTGCATAATTCACACCACAGACTTGGTTCTTTAAATCACCACATCCTGAGCATGATGGCAGACCATGCAAATGTCTTTTGTATAATACACAACTCACTCATGAAAACCACTTGTTGTCTTCTTCTAACTGATCTGTTTCGTTTTCAGCATTTTTTGTTTTGCAAAACACTAGAGCTATTTTAACAGGAATCCTAAATAGATCTTAATTGCAAGACAAACTTGACTGGGGACTAAGACAGCATTCCCTTGGAATTGCTCTAATTAATTCCAAGATCACTGTAACTTGGAGGGAAAGCAGAAATTCCTCTCTCTTCCTCAATGTCCCAGAAATTCACAGAAAAAAATCTTTAGCAGTTATCAGTTTCAAGTGAGTCAGGTGTGAAAAGACTGGCACATTGACATAGCCTTGAGAAGAATGGACCTAAACTTCAGTGCATGCATTACATCTAGTAGGTGAAATGCTGATACACTAAGGTAAGTTTGTCAGAATAAAATCTTATTGCTTTGTGACCCTTGTGTGCTACATTGTATTTCCCTTGCCTGGGATATACTGAGGCACTACAGTAGGTCTGTGAGGAAAATCTGATTAATTTACTGATAAAATTACTCTTGTTGTGTTTTTGTCCTTGATATTTAAATAGTTTTTTGAGTCTGAAAATACTTGTTTTGCATTACAGTAGTTTCAAAATAAATAGCAAACAAGATAACAACACCAGCAAAAATAACCAAAAAGTTTACCTTGTATAGTAAACATTATTTCTACATGTTTTAGCATTTTCATCCTTTCTAAGCAATAGTATAGCAGGACTTCCTCAGAACCACATCCCTTCCCATGTAATCTTTAAATATGCAAACCTACAATATGTCACTGACATGATTAATTATTTAAAGCAACTTTATAAAACCCATTATAAAAAAACATAATAGCAAGTATCCCCCACCCCCATATTTACTAACTCACTATCTCTGCTACCCTCTCTTAACTAGAGGATACCAATTACCTGACCAATACTTCCTGACCATACTGCAGCTCCCTAACACATAAAACGATAGCTCTTGCACTGGCCATACTCTCCATCACTTTTCTGTAGTCATATACCCAGCATGGTTATATAGCTCCTAAGTCCCTAACACCACTTCAGCTTGTAGCTACAGACAACTCCCATTAGCAAGTCTTACACTCTCATCCACCTATCACTTCAAATCTCTTACCCATCTCAACAACAAACTCCCACATACACTTAATACTGCACCTTTAATACAGCACCAATCTCACTCATTCATAGATATCAGTGATTGTAACACATTCTTTCTGAAACTAGATAACATGGATTACACATATCCAACCCAACTACTAAACATCATTCTACCCATTAATAATCTTCACCTACTCCTACTTTCCATCCTGTCCTTCTACCTCACTCAGCTTCATAACCACACCCCATCCCCTTGGCAAACTGATTCCACAGCCAACACCACCAAACTAAAAAACTTGCCTATATTGACATGTGACCTTACCTCCACCCTACCCTTCTCTTACTCATGCATTAAACTGAAAATCAAAACTAACCCCCTCTCTTCTCAAAGACTAACTAAAATAATTCACAAATTGACCAAACTCTATCTATACCTACTCCATAAACTCACTTGCAGTGGTAATATACATCCCAATCCAGGACCCAAAACGTCAATCAGCCCAAACTTAAATCACCTAACTTCCATACACCACAGACCTACCTCAGCTCTCCTCTTCTTAAACATTAATGTAAGAAGTATACTTAACAAAATTCATGACCTTCATGCCCTACTAGCGCTATACAAACCAGATATCGCTCTGTTAACTGAAACATGGCTCAAACTACAACATCACAATAATGAGATTACTGCCCCGGGTTACAACATTATCTGAAGAGACAGATCAGAGAAAAAGGGCAGAGGTGTTGCAATATTATTCCAAAATCATCTTACCTTAGAACAACTAGATTAAAACACCATGAATTCAAAGATGTAGAACTAATCCTTGCCAAATTAAAAATAAGTTCCAGCAAACATATAATTATTGCAGGTGGCTATATACCACCAGGCAATAACATCACTGTAATGGAAAGCCTGCTTAACTGGACTTCCAACTCCCTTCCACATGAAACCATACTATTAGGAGACTTCAGTATTGACTGGCTTCACTGCTCCATCCATAACCCCTCTGCCTTCATAAACCTCCACAAGTTTACCCAAACTATAACCACCCCTCACTCAAATTGACAAAACTTCCAAACGCCAGTCCATCTTAGACTGGATCCTGGTATCTGACCCTGCTCTTGCACAACAATTTGGTTGTCTTCCAGATACCCTAAGTGATCATCATACAACCTACCTAATTAGGAATAGATCCCAAACCATCAACCAACCTATCCGTAGTTAAAAACAAAAAACCTTTATAGCTACTGATCTCATCAATACTTTAAAAAGCTGTAACTGGACCCCCCTAAAACATCTACCTCTAGACAATGCTGTTGAGTACTTTAACACAACCTTCATAAAAATCTTAAACCATCATGCACCCCCTAGAACCATTAGAATAAAAACTAACTATGCCCCATGGCTAAGAAAAGACACTAAAACTATAATGAAAGAAAGGGACAAGGCCTGGATTCAATATCAGAAAAACAAAACCACTACTTTGAGACAAAACTATGTAGAACTCCGTAACAAAGCCAAAAAACAAATCAAACTAGACAAATCCAGCTACTATGCAAGCATGCAAGAAAAATATGCTCACAATCCACAAAAATTCTGGGCCGCAATAAATGGTATCCTGCATCCAGTAAAGTCCACGACTCCAACCCCTGTGCTTCCAAATAACCATGAAAACATTCCTACTCAGTTTAACAAATTTTTTACCGAAACCATCCAGACCCTTGCCAATACCCAAAGTAGTACCAGCAGCCCCACACTGGTAACTATCCCAACCCACCCCAATATACAAAACAATAGCCCCAGTTTTCACCTCCACTCTGTATCCACCAAATCAATATTTAAACTCCTTGGTAAACTTAAACCAACCACTCTAGCAGCTGATAAGCTGCCAGCAGACTTCCTTTGGATCTCAGCTGAAGCTATAGCCTATCCTGTCTCTATTCTCATAAACAGATCTCTCTCAGAATGCAAAGTCCCTACCACATGGAAAACATCATATATAATTCCACTGCACAAAGGAGGCAACTCCTTAGAGCTCACCAACTATCGCCCAATAGCAATCCTATCACCTTTATCCAAAATATTAGAAAGAGTCATTCATACTCAAGTAAAACACTACCTCCAGAATAACAACCTACTCTCCATATCCCAGCATGGCTTTAGACCTTCCCATAGCACTATGACAGCACTAATGTTATTCACCAACATAGTTAACCACCACAGAAACAAGGGTCTATTTGTTTCTTCCATATTCTTAGACCTATCAAAGGCATTTGACTTTGTAAACCACAGTTTGCTTCTTGATACCCTATCCACCCTATATATAACTCCCTCCTCTATATCATGGTTCAACAGCTACTTATCTGCCCATCAGCAAGCAGTCCTATGGCAGGACCAATTGTCCCCCGTTACCAGTAACCATAGGAGTTCCTCAAGGATCCATCCTTAGCCCATTGCTGTTCTCTCTCCTCTCCCACTGCTTCAATAATACAATATGCAGATGACACCACCCTCATATGTGCTGCTCCTACCCTTAGTGAACTGAAAACCCTTACCCAAAATTACTTAATCCTAGCTGAAACTTGGTTCACTAACATCAAACTTCTTAATCCCAAAAAATCCAAACTAATTCTTTTCAGCCCTGGCAGAGCTCCTCCCCTAAATAATAATTTCACCATTAACTCCAAAGAAAACATTTAGATTAGTCCAACCAAACAAACTAAACTGCTAGACGTAGAAATAGACAATAACCTGAGGTTCAACATCCACATAGCACAAACCATTAAGTAAGTTAATAAAAAACTTGGTCTCCTCTACAGGAACAAACAGTTTATGACAAAACGCACCAAAGTAACCAACACAAGGACTCATCTTCTATCCACCCTCTTCTATGCCTTTCACATCTTGACCAATCTCCGCCAAACTGATCTAAATAAAATGGAGTCTTGCTACAACAAGATTGCCAAGTTTGCTACTGAAACCTCATATAGGTCCCACCTCTGTCTATCCCTTAAGCAACTCATCTGGCTTGAGTTGCCTCATATATTTCTACTCAATCAACTCTTTATAGCACACAAACTCTACTACCTTGCTGAGATAACCCCAGCACTTCAGCACCTAATTCAGCCCCACATTCCCTCTAGAGCCTGAGAAAAACAACAATAAGGCAGAGAACTCCACGTAGAGCTGGTCAAAACTTTTATTCAATAAAACCAAAGATAAAATCTTCCATAAGCGCTTTCAGGCTACCTGCCCTTCTTCAGATAACAGAGAACATCACAGATGCATATTTAAAATACATAACAACCAAGCAGCTTTCAGTATTTTACCCTCCTTTTCTTGAGGATGGGTTTTAAAGGTACAATAGCATTTATACCTGGTGGCTAATCTGCCCCTAATCTTACAATCCATCTAGTCTCAGCACATTCCGTATCATTAAATAAATCACCACCCCTGACATTAGGAGTAATCACCTGTATTGCCATGAATAAAAAAGTATGATCCATATTCATTTTACATGTTGTGCCAATACATTATGTTCATTACAATGTTTAATATCTGACAAATGCTGAAATATCCTTGTCTTAAACATAGTATTAGTTTTGGTCACATAATAAACTTCACATTTCTGACAGACTGCTATATATACCAAATTATGTGTCCTACAGTCGGTAAAACCTCTAAACACATACTGTTTGTCTGTCCTTGGATGCACAAATATTTGTTTCTGTAAAATATACTGACATGCTTTACAGTGATGACACGGAAAAGTGCCCTTCCTGTTGGTACTAGGAATGCCTTTTAAACAATTTTTAGGTTCTTTACAATGTATATCTTTCAAACTCCTATGTTTTCTAAATACAAAATTAGGTGTAAGGTCTAAAATCTCTTTCAGTTTAGGATCCGTGTGTAGTACCTGCCAATGATGTTTAATAATCTCACATATATTGCCCACATCGCTGCTATAAGTGAGCACCATATTATTTCTTTCTTTACAGACTGATGAAGTTTTCTGTTTATTAGTTATATCTCCAGTCTCTTTGTATAGCCAGGGTTTAGCTGTACTATTATGCTTGATCTTACTATGTTCGATTAAAGGTTCTATCCTGTCTTGTTTATACCCCCTCTGTATCAAGTTATCTTGACACTTATCTACTTCTTCCTGAAATTTGGCATCCTCACTACAGAGTCTTGAAATCCTACAAATCTGTCCCTTGACAATGTTGTCAAAGGTATGACGTGGGTGCATACTATCATAAGTAAGCAGGCTGTTACTCCAGCAAGTTTTTCTATACAGCGATGTCTCTACATCACGTCCCTCTCTTTCAGTTAATCTTACATCCAAAAAATCTAATGTTAATTCAGAATAATTGACTGAAAATCTAAAAAATTCTGAACTCCCCTCTAAATACATTATAAAGGCCTTTAATGCTTCTGGCTCCTGTCCGCAAGAAGAACTCGCGCAAATGGAGTGTGTCGCAGTACAACGGACAGAAGAGACCGGGAGTCTCTTTGGCAGGTACTACACACGGATCCTAAACTGAAAGAGATTTTAGACCTTACACCTAATTTTGTATTTAGAAAAAATAGGAGTTTGAAAGATATACGTTGTAAAGAACCTAAATATTGTTTAAAAGGCATCCTTAGTACCAACAGGAAGGGCACTTTTCCGTGTCATCACTGTAAAGCATGTCAGTATATTTTACAGAAACAAATATTTGTGCATCCAAGGACAGACAAACAGTATGTATTTAGAGGTTATGCCGACTGTAGGACACATAATTTGGTATATATAGCAGTCTGTCAGAAATGTGAAGTTTATTATGTGGGCAAAACTAATACTATGTTTAAGACAAGGATATTTCAGCATTTGTCAGATATTAAACATTGTAATGAACATTATGCATTGGCACAACATGTAAAATGAATATGGATCATACTTTTTTATTCATGGCAATACAGGTGATTACTCCTAATGTCAGGGGTGGTGATTTATTTAATGATACGGAATGTGCTGAGACTAGATGGATTATAAGATTAGAGGCAGATAAGCCACCAGGTATAAATGCTATTGTACCTTTAAAACCCATCCTCAAGAAAAGGAGGGTAAAATACTGAAAGCTGGTTGGTTGTTATGTATTTTAAATATGCATCTGTGATGTTCTCTGTTATCTGAAGTAGGGCAGGTCGCCTAAAAGCGCTTATGGAAGATTTTATCTTTGGTTTTATTGAATAAAAGTTTTGGCCGGCTCTACGTGGAGTTCTCTGCCTTATTGTTGTTTTTCTGGGACTCTGCTTGTGCTAGGCCGAGTAACTTTGGTGCAAATAGACTTTTGTTTTGTACCCTCTAGAGCCTTAAGATCGAGACACCAGAACCTCATAACTCCCATCAAACATAAAAACAAAGCTGGTAAGTCTGTCTTTGCTAACACCATTGCCAAAACTTGGAACACACTACCAAGCCAAATAACTTCTACTACCTCCTTTAGTCAATTCAAAAAACTCCTGAAAACCCACTATCTAAGGAACTGGCTATGCTCATGCCACTCACCAGACTAATCCATACCAAGAGAATTTGTCAGGGTACAGCTATGTATAAACAGTTTCTCCCCTGAAATCTTCCAAACCCGTGTACATTTACCTTACAAAATCTATAACTGAAAAAGAAAAAAAAAATCTACCTCTGATTGTCTACTGTAAGAAATGTTAATCACTAGCATGATGTCCTGTTGTGTGTATATATGCTATATGTATGTTTGTTAATCACTAGCATGTTGTCCTGATTGTGTATATATGCCATATGTATGTATGTTCTACTTCATTTTACTCTCATGTAATGTATTGTAATGTAAAGCTCTTCTCCCCAGGCCTCTGCTGAAAATGGACCTGTGTCCAGTTGGACTTTCTTGGTAAACACGTGTAAAATAAATAAAATAAATAAATAAAAACCTAACCTAAACCTTAAGTTTTATCTGTACAATAAAATATAAGTAAAATCCCCATTGGATATTAGATGGATGAATAGTAACCTGCCAATATGAACAATATTTAAAACATTGCCAATACACGTGTACAACATTTTTGTTATATGATGTAACATAGGTAAAACTGTATAATATTAACTGAAAAAAACATTTTTTTACATCCCAGACATCAAATACACCCTCTCCTGGTCAATTATAAATTAATCTGCCTCACTTGTTTTTTTAACACCTTTATTGAATTGCCACTTGTGACATAGGCAGATTTACATTTATACAAAAGTAATCAAACTGTATTAACAAATTAACATTAACAAACATTACACTTCACATATATTGCTATATATCATATAACCTAAGCAACATTACATAAATTATTCAATTTCTACCCCTTTTTTAAACAAGAAACATCTTTGTTAAACCATCACTTATGACATAAGCAATCATACACTTATATAAATGAAAACAAACCCCACGGACACAATCCTAGTTGCGAGCATTTTACATCACAAACCATACCGACACACTCCGAGTTGCAAACAGTATACATCACTTATAATCTACCTAATCATTTTCAGTCAAATATTACATAGCTGATTTAAGTCCTGCCTTCTTTTAAACCTCATTCCTCCCCTGTATGTATTGTTACCACAATTCCCATTTTTTTACTATGTATTTTGCTCCTACCCTTTTCTAAATATCTCAATTCAAGTTGTTTTATCTCTGTTACTATGTTCACTACCTCCAGTATAGTTTATGTCATTCAAGCCTGGAAGGCTGTTACTATTTAACCTACCAGGTCAGTTCTTTATACTCAGGTCTTGTATACTTTGTTCCACTCTGGGTCTCTTTTCCAAGATAGAAAAATTAAATTCTCCAATTTTGCTTCATTTCAAGGTGTGTCTAAAAAGGGCATTTTTTCAACAATTTTATTTATATCATAATTATGTTCATAAATTCTTTTTCTTAACTATATTTCTGTTTTCCTCACATAAAATGCCCTACACTCCTGACATTCAGCCACATAAACCAACCTGGCTGTGTGACACTTACCAGTATGTAATAACCTTAAAGGTGCATCTCTGTTTTTCAACTAGATTATAACTCCTTCTAGGATATAGATTTCACTGGGTATATGCACTACATTTTCTCATACCTTTCCTAGTATCATGTGAAGCGATAACATTCTCCCCTCATTCTAGCATATTCTTGATGTTTTTTGTCCCTTTTTAAAAATAAAATGAAGGCAGCAGAAATAGGCTTTGAACTGTCCAAACCTATGTTCAATGCTATTATGGGTTTGTGTGAATGTGCTGTGTTGTATTGTGGCTTGTTATTACTCTGTGAGTTCTGTAAAGGTATGGTTAGACAAGTTGATAGGAGATAACCAGCACCACCTACAAAACGGTCACAGCACATGTGAGGTTTTTACATTTGCACACACAATATATATAGCCGTATACTTTTCCTTTAGACACAGTGGCTATACCTACAGGAAGCAGTGATATAGCTGCCATGTATGTTGTATACATGAATAAATGAACTGTCTGGATATGTATGGACACATTTGTTATATGTATGTATGTATGTATTTATTTATTTGTCTTTGTTGACTGGAAAAAGACTGACTGAGCGTAAAACCCATTTTCAGCTGAGGCCCAAGGAGAAAAGCTCTATGTTTAAGTTACACACAATGCACATTTATAATTGCAGGGTAAAGCATTTGTACATGAACTTATTTACATAATTTTTAAATATTTCTTACATGAACGTAGCATTTTAAAGCAAAAAAAGAGAGAAATTAACATATATTAGTTAATTATTAAATAGAAAATAAAATAAAATAAAAGTTAATGTGTTTATAGCATGATGGCTAAAGGGAAAAGACCTAATGGGCGTTTTTGAGGTTAGTAATAATTTAAAGACAGGCATGCAGTAATGTGGCTTAAAACTGACGATAAGAGAGAAATCTTCTTCTTCTTTCGGCTTTTCCCGGTTAAGGGTTGCCACAGCGGATCACCTGTCCGCTCATGATTGGCAGTGGAGTTTTACGGTGTCAAGTTGCCAGCCCGGTACCCAACCTTCCACAGAAGGCACACACATGCACGCACTCACACCTAGGGCCAATTTAGTGTCCAATCCACCTACAGCATGTCTTTGGGATGTGGGAGGAAATGGGAGCACCTGGAGGAAACCCACGCGACCACAGGGAAGACATGCAGACTCCGCACAGAAGGCATCCCAGCCGAGGATCGAACCGGAGAACCTCTTGCTGTGAGGTGGCAACATTAACTGCTGCACCACCGTGGCCACCCGACGATAAGAGAGAAATGAAAGGGGAAATTATGGAAATGAGCTGGAGGATAAATGAACAGAAGAGGAAACTGTAGTTAGTGGTGGGGTGTGAGAGACAGGAAAAAGAGGAAGAGTGATAAGGTACAAAAGATTGGGAAGCAAAGTGTTTGTAGGAGTTGAAGAAAAGCAATCTGAGTAACTCTAGCCAGGAGAGCAGGAAGAATAGAGCCATCTTTGGCATAGGTGCTCTTTAAACAACAGTTTGAAAGTATTTAAGTTTTCTAGCTGTTTAACTGTTTGGGGATTTCACTCCAGAGTGTTGATACATAATGGGAGTAGACAGAGCCTCCAGCAGTGTTGAATGTTGATGCACAGTAAGACTTTATTGATAGAGTGGGTGAATAGTACTGTAGAGTATTTTGTAATGCTGGGTGTTTGTCTGATTAATGCAATAGATTATGGGCAATGATTAGTTGTGAGTATGTCAACTGGTTTGGGAGTTCAAGCCAGTTTAATTATTTTAATGCAAGCAAGTGGTGTGTTTTATAAGGTGGGTCGGTTGCAATTTTAGCTATTTCATAGTAACAGGAGACTAGTTTAGTTTTATATGTAGTGTTGATATTTGTAAGTATAGGGAAAGCATATAGTACAGAAGAAAAGAAGTATATTGCTGCTAAGGTACTCCTTGCTCGATCTGTCAGATAGTACTTGTCCCTATAGATGGACCAGAATTTATGGTGAGTTTTCTTGATGGAACGAAGTATGTGGTGATCAGATTTGAGGTTATCTATTATGACTCTAAATAGTTTTGTTGGTTTATGGCTTCTATTTTTGTGTTATTACTTGAGGTAATATATTTCTGGTTAAGGTGCTGTTTTGGAATAAATATAATCAACCTGTCTTTATTTATTTATTTATTTGTTGGCATTAAGCAACAAGTTAGAACTTTTTAGTCACATTACAATGTCAGTAAGATATTTTTGAGTGATTTTCTGTAATTTTGTTATCGATGGGGCAGAGCAGATAAGGGTTGAATTATCATCTTATTATGCCAGAGTGGCAAGTGTTGTAATGGTGTGAAGTTTATTAATGAAAATATTAAATAGAAGGTGGCTGAGTATTGACTCTTGGGGAACACAAACAGAGGCTGTTTGAAATGCTGAAAAGTTTTGTTGCCATTTAGTTGCCTGCTGGTGATTGCATAAATAACTGTGAAACCAGGAGAGAGGGGGGTAAGTGAGACCTAGAAATACAAGTTCAGAGAGAAGCTTTTGGTGGGACACTGTGTCAAATGCTTTGTAAAAGTCAAGGAAAACTGAAGAAGCAAGATTTCCCTCATTTCTGTATTGGTTTCCTGTGTTGGTGAAGTTGAGGAGGGCAGTAGTAGTTTTGTGGTTGGGCCTGAAACCATGCTGGGTGTCGGAGAGGAGGTTGTGTTTGGTTTCATGTTTCATAAGCTATGAGTGAGTAAATTTCCTCAAGGATTTTTGAGAGGGGGTGATGGGATAGTAATAGGCTTATAGTTTGTTAACTCTGTTGAAGTACCTCCTTTGTAAGGCAATATAATTATGGATTTTTTCCAGATTGATGGGACATAGTTTTCAGTTATTGACCAGTTGATTGAGTGGAAACAGGGAAGGCAAGTGCTTCTGTCCATATTTTGAGGAACTCATTGGGAAGATTAACAACAGCTGAGATTTTTTTTTAAGTAAGCTGGTAATGTTTTTTATGGTTGTAGTTGGGATGGGCTGAAAACTAAATAAAAATATGTTGTTTTCAAGAATAGATGGAAGCTGGAGAGTGGAGTGAGGTGGTCATTCATTAGTGATACAACTGACTTGATAAAATGAGTGTTGAATTGAGTGGTAATAGATTGTTTGTTGTTTGAATTGTGTATGGTGGTATAAGCCAGGGTGTAATACTTTATTTAGACAGGACCAAAAAAGCTTGAGGTTGTTTTGTTGCTTCTTTGGAGATTACTGTAGTGTGATTCTTGTCAGATTTAACAAGTATCTTGGTACAATTTCTGAGATATCTACAGTTTTGGTAGGCATGTTGTGTTTAATTCTTAAACTATTCCTTCTATGCTTTATCTCTTTGCAGCCTAGGCTGTTTAGTCTCTTTTGTCAGCCTGTTTTGGCAATGGTGTTGGTGCTGTGTTAATTTTATCCTTTTTGTCCTAATTTTAGGAGGGTGCAATTGAAGAGAGTACCTGCTTCACTAGGGACATTACAATTAATACATTGCAGTTGTAGTGGGAAAAGGATGTAATAAATGTGTCTTTGTCAAATTGGTTAAATTGCATACTTGTTTATAGATTATTTGTTTGGATGAACCATGTTGTTGTCTTATTACGTAGGTTGGGAGGTGGTCACATACAGTATTGGGAAAGCAACCTGATGATTTTATATTATGGGATTTGTTTGTCAATATCCAATTCAGTGAGGATTTATAGTCCCATGTGTATTACATGCTGCCTGGCAGTTCACACCTTTGTGATGGTGTACGAGGTAGGGCCTTTATTGTGACTGTGATGTTATGAGGTAGTGCCATCTGTGCCAGGGAGAGTGGGGTAGTTCATGTGTACATATGCCAGCACAGCTAGCTGGAGTTTTATAAAGAATTTTATGTTATTTGACTATCGCATTGATTTGTACAGATGTTTGAGCTAAAAATATATTTGTAAAGTAGCTATTTTTAAAAATGCATCAACAGTAGGTTCTGCTGGACAGAAAGAATGAATGCATGTATATTAGGTTGTACTGTTGTAACTGATCAAATGTGTATGTTTATCAGAGAAACCTGGAAGGGTGGAAAGTTTGAAATTGTGTTATAGCTTTCAGATGCTGCCACAGATCTTAGCAAAGCTCTGTGTGTGTATTGTACCAGAGTCAGTTGACCAGTGGTGATGCCATCTTCTAACCGGCATCTGGTTTCTTTGGAACCCTCGCAGCAGCACTTTGGAACCTGATAGGAAAGATTTCTGACAGAATATATATCTCACACATCCATACAGACAGAGAGAGAGAGAGAGACATCATCTGGCTTTGCTGTGGTAAGACACTCAGCACACATCAGCTTGCCTTGCTTTAGTAAGTAGTCAGGGAACAGTAATTCTTTAGTTAGCCAGGGACATCTAGTGAGAATAGTTTAAAATTGTTTTCCTGCATCTGTGAGAAACTATCCAACTGTATTATTTTTATAGCTCTGTCATTAAAACTCTGTTGTTTATTGTATTCAGTATTCATCTTTCTGTTTTATTATTTGTCATTAAATATTTTAATACCTTTCACTGTGGCTGATCCTTTAGAAAATGCTTTTAATATCTTGAGAGTACTTATGCTTGTTTAAGTGGCACTGTGGCTGGTCCCGAAAGTCTTGCTGCTTTGGTCACATCCTACTATTTGCATTAGTATTAATTTTACACAGTATAATTGGGTACTCTTTGTAAAAGCCTTAGGGTAGCTGGCTGGTGGCAGCATGATTACCTCAGAGTCTGGGCAGAAAGAACCACAGCTAGTAAATCTGTGCTAGCTTTTCCCAGGTATGTATGTATGTGTGTGTGAAACTCAAATCTCTACATGTGTGTATCAGCTACTGGGAACAGAGACACAGAGCTCCAAAGCAGTCAGTGGGGAGTTTTGTGTGTGTCTGGGGAGAGAAAGACAATCCACCCCAGGTCTGCAAAATGCTCCCTTTGTGATCTTAAGGGAAACTGTGCTTGGTGCAGGGAGCCGCATCTGAAAATACTGTGTGAATCTATCTTTGCTGTTAGTGACCGTCTATCACTGGAGTCAATGGTGAGGATTAAGTCTCCTTGATTGCTGGCCTGGAGCAGGGACGTGTCACAGTGACATGTTTGCGATCTACGACATCCAATATCTCATTGAGGGATTGATGTCATAAAAAAGATGAGTCTCTCCTTTGGTGTGCTAGAAAATGAGATATGCTAATTAAAACATGGAACCGTTATGTCAAAAAACCTGTTCAGTATTGCAGAGTCAGAGGCCTGACAAGTATCTAAATTGTCACTAGTTGGTCTCTGAAGGGCCTCTGCAGCTAGACTATAAAATGCTATATATACCTTGGTCTCCATAGGGATAATATGTAGGTGATGAATATCAACCAAGTTCCATACAATATACCAGTCTACAAGGAGCTAACAATTAATCTGCAAGTCAGTAACTTTATGTAATATTATCCAGTGTGGGTAATTAATGTTGTCATTGCTGCCAGATGCCCTGTTGTACATACAAACAGGAAGTGTCAGTGTTGAGGGCTACTAGATGCTATTACACAACTGCTGCTGTGAAGTTGAAAATTTTTTTGATCTCCGCATCTTTAACGTTTTCATCTTTCTTTGCCCTTTCTTAGTCTGGTGCATACTGTTCCACAGTTTCCTCTGTTTACAACTATGAACCATGACTGTGTTCTTCCTGTATACTTTTACTTATCAATTATAGCCTCATCTCCCTACTGTCTGTCAATTGTATGTCATTTTTGCAGTCAGCTGCAGATATTTACTGTGATGCCCTTCTGCTCCGTGCACCATAGAGCAGCACAGCCCTGTCAATATCTATTAGTCTGAACATAGCTATTTCCCATAAATCTGTATGCTGTGCAGTATTAATTTCTCTACAAATTCCAGCCACAGTCATCTAACCTATGATACTCCATCTGAAAAAAACAAACAAAAACAAGACAAGCATTTTTTTTTCAGGAATTCATGTCTTGCTCCATTCACATGTTGGGGGCACCCCCCACATTCTCCGTACTTAGATATCTAATTTCATTGTTTCTAAATTAAAGACAAATGGCAGACATCGCAGTAATGAAAAATTGTTCAAACTTCTTGTCAGCAGCATTCAACTGTTGAATTGTACAGGCACATTACAAAAAAAAAAAAAGTCAAAATGTTTAATCTGCAAGAAAGACCTCAACACAGTAGAACACTATGGTAATATGAGAACTGGTACATGTGAAAAGCATTCTGAAGTGTGTGCTGCTTAATACAAGATAGCCATCAACATGGAGGATGGTAGTATGCGACGTGTTTAAATATACAGCTTATTAATACATTATTGAAATGCAGGTATCTTTGCATGATAGTGTTCAGAGCATCCAGAGACCTCTACGACATCAGGCAAACATTAGTGGAATGACAAAGTTATGTGAATACATGGTCAATGGCTCCAATAAATGATACAGTATGATGTCGCAACAGTTTAGCAACAGATTTATGATTTCAGTCAACAATAAAAGAATCAATGCCAAACAAAATTAATAGAAACATATTGAAAATAAAAGACACAGGAAACCAAACCAGTCTCACAATCACTTAGTACAAGATCTGCAAAGATCACTTTTTTTAGTATTAGAACTGTTTTTAAATTAAGACATTTATATAAACATTTATTTTAGACCTGGATTTCTGCATTTCATGGTTTTAAATGACTTGGTTTGATTCATTATCATTCATAACAGAATTTTTTGGGTCCTATTCACGTTGTTGAACTTTTACAAGTTTGAACATCATATGGTCGAAACCATATGTTTGAACTTGTAAAATTCGAACGTTTCAGTAGAGATGTCTATAAGGGAAGCTTTCCCTTTCCTGCAATGTAGTGCACTCTCGGAGTTGGTATATTTAAGTAGTGGGGAGTGTGGGGGTGCTGGGGGCTTGCCCCCTCCTTACAACCTTCAGTTAATTTTTTTGTGTTTTTGTTTTTAATTACGTTTTCAAACTTTTAACGTTCGAAGATATGGTGTCGACCATATGGTGTTCGAACTTTTAAAAGTTTGACAACATGATATAGACCCGAATTCTTTACATAATGACACTGTATTATAACGATTTGCTCATCTAAGTCATGTGACTTGATTTGTTTTCTTATAATTGCTTGTATTGGTATAGCCTTTTGAGGTATTCTGATTTTTATTTACATCAACAGATGAAATTGCTAATCTCAATTAAACTTAGTTTCACCTATTAACGCATTGTGAATTTGTCTGTTTCTTTTTATTTTGATGTTTTTAGTAGATTCCTTTTATGAATGCAGTTTTTTTGCTGCATCCAGTTAATAACCTAGATATTCTTAAAGCTCCCTTTCACATCTCTCTGAAAAACATGACAATTACTTTACTTCTTTAAATAACAATTTGAAAGCAATCTTTGTAGTTTGATTACTTACCATTTCATACATGTGACCTTGAGGTAGTATGGTCCAGGGATGTATTTTTTGCCACAATAAGGCACACAACAGATGTCTCTGTTTCATATTGCTGTAGCAGAGCACAAAAAGTTTTAATGGGGCACATAACAACCTAATATGAACAATGGGGGCATCACGCAAACATATCAGG
This sequence comes from Protopterus annectens, assembly GCF_019279795.1. Lineage (NCBI taxonomy): Eukaryota > Metazoa > Chordata > Ceratodontiformes > Protopteridae > Protopterus > Protopterus annectens. Next base: position 559,753,716 of record NC_056743.1, on the reverse strand, counting down.
TAGTTAGAGAACTATACGTGAGAGTCCAAATGTCAGGAGTGTATGTACAGAAGTGAATTTTTAGTGCCTTCTATATAGAATTATGCAGTACTACTAGATAAGAAATTGTGTGAATATGATGCAGTGGAAGGCAGGCGCTGAACTGTTGTTTAGTCAACTGTTGTGTGTTGTTGTTTAGTCATTTATTCCAGTCCACTTCTTCATGATCTTAAGGACTTTAACACATCAGGCCTCTTTGTCAATAACTGATCCTTTAAGTTCTTGCAGATTCGTATTCATTACTTTGATAGTAATGTCTCTTTATCTTAGCCTCTGATATCCTCTTCGTCTTTTACCTTTGATCTTTCCAGCGTCACCGTGTTGCCTAATGATTCTTGTCTTTACATTATGATGCTACAGTATTTGAGTTTTAGTTTTACCATCAGTCCTTACAGTTTACAGTCTGGGATTATTTCTTTAAGTGCTGACTGATTTGATCTTCTTCTACTCACACCCCATCTTCTTTCAGTCCATGGAATTCTCAGAAATGTTTTCCAAAACTAAAGTTCCAGACACCTTGATTTTCCACTGCAACCTCACTTATAGTCGAGATCTCATAGTCATATGCTGTTACTGAGAAAGCCATAGCTTTGACTGAGCAAAACTTTAACTATGTGATGTCTTTGTTCTTTAAAATATTATCAAATCTTGTGTTACTTTACTCCCAAGAAGTAAACATTTTTTTTAATTTCACAGCTGCAGTCACCTACTATCCTTCAGACCATGAAAATAAAATCTGTCACTGACTTTACTTCTTCCCTATTCATATGCAAAGAATTATTAAGGCTAGATAACATAATTTTAGTTTTTTTATGTTGAACAGAAAACCAGTTTTTGTACTTAAGTTTTACCTTTAATAACAGACTCTTTAAGTCTTTCATTCCTTTAATAAAAGACTCTTTAAGTCTTTCATCCTTTCAGCCATTGAGTGGTATCCTCACCATACCTTGATGATGTTAATACTTCTCCCAACAATTTTGACTGCAGCATCTGAATTGTCCAACTCATAAGGAAAGTGATACTATACACCTTGGTGCAGTCCTCTCCCAATCTTGACCCAATCAGCTACTCCATGTTTGGTTCTAACTCTTACTTCCTGGTCTTACTTCTTAAATTCCACAGGTGACAAATAAGGTGACCTGCTGTAATTTCTGTAAGAACTTGTCACACTTTGTTTTAGTTGGATTTATTGTAGTGAATAAAGCAGAATTAAATATTTTTCTAGAACTCCCTTGTTTTCTCTGTTATCCAGATATTATTGATAATTTGATCTATTGTACCGCTTCCTATTTAAAACAGCATGTATATCTGGCAGTTCTCAGTCCACATACTGCTGAAGCATTGCTTGCATGATCTGGAGCATTACATTGCTTGCATGTGGAAAAGTACAAGTTTTCAATAATTTGAACACTCCTTTGCATTGAGTTATACTGTGTAGGGGCATCCAAGATGAGAGGCTCGTAGGAGAGATAGGGCCAAATAAATATGGTCCACAGGATAAGGCAATGCAGTATTTTGCTAAGAAAACTCTATGGACAAAAGCAACTGGTGACATGTCAAGATGAGACCAAAAGGTGAGACCATCAGATCCGAAGGTGTCCAATATACTGCTAGGGATGAGCAGAAGACAAATACAAGACATGCTAGTCATTATAACTCAGATGTGCTAAAGGTAAAAGGATGTCCATTTCCTAAGGTGCACACAGATAAAAGGAAAGTCTGTTGTTGAAAAGAACTATGTACCACTTTAACTTGGAATGCAAAAACTACAATGCAAGATAAACTTGCTGTGGATTATGATGCAATGACAATAGTAAACATTGACATCTGAGGAGTTAATGAACTAAAATAGGCTATATATTTTTTGTCTCAGTTCTTTTACTTTTGATAAGAATCTGCTGAAGAAATGGAATAGCCAGATTAGTAAAAGGGTGTCAAAAATCAGTGCTCAGTTACAAACCAAAAGAAATAACAATGATCTTAATAAGACTGCAAAGCCAACCATTCAAAATTATAGTCATACACATTTATGTTTCAACTACAAATACCAAAGAGAATAAAGTCAGCTAGTCTTATGAGAGTTTGTAGTATCTGCTTGTAATAACACCAAAATGGTAAAGTTGGTATTAAACAAACAACTCGAATAATGGTCAAAGTTTGGCCTTAGAGTACTAAATAAAGTGAGATGTTGAGTAGTAGAATTATGATAAAATGATTTACTGCTCACATCGGGTCTGTATTAGAAGCACGAACAGTCGGAATGTTGACAACCTCTTGATCGACACGTATGTGTTGAACGACCATTTCAACGGACGGCCACATCAACAATTTCTTTCCAAGAGAAAGAAATCGGTTGGCCGTTGTGTTAAATCTGCCCTTTTCACCACTGTAGTGCGATCTTGGAGTTAGTATATTTAGTTATGAGGGTGTGGGGGGCACAGCCACCCACATTGGGGGAGTGTGGGGGGGCGAAGCCTCCACTTTATAGTATGTGATATATTGTGTTTTTCATATTTGGCCTATTGATTTCTTTCCCTTGGAAAGAATTGATGATATGACCATTTGCTATAATGGTTTTTCGACACATACGTGTCGATCAACGGGTTGTCAACATTCTGACTGTTTGTGCTTCTAATATAGACCCTCACATCAAATACTCTCTTTCAGCAGCCTAATACATGGCTTAACACATGGGTATCACCAGGTGGTCAAAACCAAAAATTAGTTTGCAATCAGAGATGGAAGAATTCTATACAGTCAGCCAACGTCTTGTGACAAAGTTTAGAATGAATGAGTACAGACCAGTAACCAGATTAACTTGACACAAACTCAACAATATTCCAAATGAATGAGTAGTTAAGGTGAAGAATAGATTTGAGGGATTAGACCTGGTGGACAACACACTTGAAGAACTATGGACAGAAGTTTGTGATATTGTTCAGAAGTGGGCTACAAAAATATTCCAAACAGAAAGAAAATTAAAAAGGCAAATTGCTGTCTGGGAGGATTAAGAAATGACTGAGGAAAGAAAGAGTGTAAATGGAACAGAGATAGGAAAATATATCAAAATGAATGCAGAATTTCAGAGAATAGCACAAAAAAGATAAGTAGATAAATTTATACAAACAGTGCAAAGATCTTAAAGAAGATTATAGAAAGAGAAGACAAGAGATCTCTTCAAGAAGACAGAGAATATTAAGGAAAACATCTAGGTAAAAAAATATGCATGATAAAGGATAAAGATGGGTAAGACCTTGCAGAAACAGAAGATATTAAAAAGATCTGCAGAGATATACAGAACTATAAAAAAGGTTAAAGCATTACTGATAGATACAGCAGTATGTTCTCTGATCTAGATACAGATATCTTGGAGAGAGAGAAATTAAGCAAGTTCAAGAAAGCCGTGCTAATAATATAGCTGCAAGAAGTTGCAAATTGCAGCTGAACTGTATACGGTACTGCCTAAGCAACCTCCAAGCTGAAACAGTCCATTTTTTCTTAATTTGCATATATAGTACAATATCTTTTGAATTATTATTTGTAACTATAAGATGACCACTAACCATTTTTTTAAATAATTACATGATCATGGAGAGGGACATGAGAATCAGATGAAAACAGGGTATGATGTTTTTTATCACAAGAATTGTGATAAGGGATAAAGCAGAGGGAAAATATTACCAACCCTTTCATTTTAAAATCAGTTATGGTAGGAATTATGAAATAAATGTTAAGGTGACTAGTGGGTGTCATCCAATTCACAAATATTAAATAAATAAATAAATAAATAAAGAATGCATTTCAATGTGGTCTCATTTCAAGAGCTGATGACCGAGAGCACAATTCATTAAATAAGACTGTAATAAGTAAGGATCTTTGTGACTGGCTAGAGGTGTTTCAGTAATGCAGATTATGAAACAGGTCATTGTCAGCAACATCACAGCAGAAAAGCCCGAATAAAACAGTTTTAAAGTCCATCTGAAAAAAGGTACTCAAGGGTATGTATATTTATATTTTATATAGTCAATAAATGGATGTACAAACTGGTACTGGGACCCTTTTTTACCCATGAGCCAATGGAAGACAAAAGGATACAAACTAAAGTACGTATTTATTTATTTAATTTTTATTATTCTTTTGTAGAGCAAGTTAGTTCCAATTGGCTATTGGTCTATTTTCAGGGGATACTATAGATATTATTCTTACTGAGTACAGGAAATTTGGCCAGGGCACTAGGGAAATTTCCCTACTTTTTCTGAGCACACAGTGGTGCCAGAAGACAAGGAAAGACATTCAAGAGTGCAGTGGAGGAGCGTGTAAGCTGCAGCATTTACAAACTGAAGTGGCTGTAGAGACAGTTATTGAAAACACAATTTTAATTAATATGATGAATGAAGATTAGGACAAGGGAGGAGTCTCATTATCAGTGAGTGAAGTGGTGGATCATTGTTTCATTTCTCCCCCGGATTGAGTAGAATGATAAATAATGGAAGATGACAGCAGTAAAGAGAAATGTGAATGCAGCTTGCATGTAAGCTAAAGACTGAAGAAGAGGGACAGATGTATCAAAGAGAGGCTTGCCTGGTCAGTGGCGCAGCCAGTTTTAAGGGCATACATTCTGATAGGGTTTCTATTAAGACTGTGTTTGGAAATATAAGTAATAACATTTGAAAAGCTGGTGAATTCAATTCAAGCCATGAAGGAGTTGTTTTATCATGTGTGGCAGCAGTCAGAGGTAGTGCTCATTCTTTGCAGAAAGACAGTACCGTTGAGCGAATGGTATTCAGTAGGAAGACTGGAAGTAAGAAATAAACATAAAAAAATGAGGCATCATAAACAAGCTCAATATTTTAAATAAAAAAAATGTTATCCTTATGATTTAAAGATGTAATGAGATTAATAAACACAGAGAAAAAAGAGTTTTACAAAATAATTTTTGAAACACATTTATTAGCAAAAATATTTGTACGAGTCTCAGAAGAAAAGTTTCTTTGTTCCCTGATGCGATTATATTTTTTTCAAACTTGTTTTTGTAGATGAAAAGAAAAATGCTTGTATAATTTAGAAATTCTGATATTAATGAGGAAGAATCAATTGTTTCCCCCCTCAACAGTCTCAAAGAGCGTGGGAAGAAAAAGTATATGATGATAGAAGGGTACAGACTGTGGAATGGGATGTAGGGGTTGATTTAAAAATCAAGGAAAACAAGAACAATCTTAAGTAGGTATTAAATTTAACAATATCATTAGTGTAAATCACAAAATAAACTTAATAGCATCAGCATATTTAGCCATCCACACAAAAAAGATTTATACATCAAAGAAAAAACAATGTTAAATAATATGGGTCTTAAAACCGAACCTTGTAGGACTCCCCTATACAAATAAGCCCAATATAAATAGTAGGAATTAATTCTAACTCTCTGAAGTCTGCCATGAAATCAATTTTACATCCAGTGAATAATGTAATAGTTGATCGGCTACTTACACACTGCATCTATAATGACGCCATGCAGAACACTATCAAAAGCCTTGCAGAGATCTAAGTAGACTAAGCTACAGATAAAACCAGGTCTAAGGCCAGATTAATGGGTTCATAAAAATTAGTAAAAGGCGATCTATTCTGTATAATCTCATGTTGTGAAGTGTGCAATAAACTACCCTTTAAATCATTACTCGGTACTGATTGAAGACACCTTTCAAAACTCTTACCAACCAATGGAGTTAAACTGATTGGTCTGTAATTGGAAACTTTAGCCACTTGTCCTGCTTTATGGATTGGTACAACATTAGCACATTTCCAACCCAAAGGGACATGACCATATAACAACGTTATATTAAAAAACATGTTGCAGTTTCAGAAGTATGTTTATAATATACGCTTGATATACATTATGGTTAATGTAAAAATCAGATATGTAAAGAATTGGGATCATGCTAGGCTTGTTTATTTATTTATTTTATTTTTGTGGAGCTGTACCTTATCTGATACAGGTCTGCAACAAAAGATGATGTGCATAACGTGGGCAATTTGAGAATTGTGCAAGAAATTGTGATTACCTTGCAGGAATTGTGGAGAGAAGTAGTATTTGTGGTTTGACCATCTTATGATAACAACAATATGAATGAAAGTAGAATGGAAAGTAAAGAAGAGCATGTTAATATAGAGGATGAAATACTTGTGAAAAGATATATAACAGCAAGGACAAGGGATTAGATACAAATGGAACAGTACAAGGGAGAGCTGATGATCAGAAAAATGAAAATGTTGATATAAATAATGACCAAAGAATGGAAGATTGTTTCAAATAAAAAAGTAGTATTAGACTAGGGAACAGATCTGTACTTTTAGGGGAAGAGGAGAGGTAAGAAGGATACTGGGAATCAGAATAAAGAAAGAAGTGAAATTAGTAGAAGACAGGAATGGGTGTATAAAAAGAAAGTTGCAAATTGCATATGGTAGAGATGAAAAAAATGGAAATGTTAATATGAATATCTTGTTGATTAATGTTAACTGTATAAAAATGATTCTAAAAGATTGATAGTGCAGGTATTTATAAGAAATTAGAAATGGATATTATATGTTTGATAGATTTTACTTTTTTAGAGAAAGAAAAAAGTTTGAAATCTTATGGCAGAAAGAGTTTATCTGGACATTTAGGAAATATTTGTTCAGAGACTACAATGTTAATAAAAGCAATGCATATACGTGTAATGAATGTTACAGTTTGCGTAACATAAATGATTATTAATATGCAATGTTAGAATTAGAACTAAATTAGTAAGGGTAATTACAGTATGTGTATGTATATGAACATAGGAGACAAAGGTGTTTAAAGAAATTATACATGTGAAGGTTTAACTATGAGTGCATTGAGAGTATGGGATTTACATTGTCAGAAAGATTATACAAGATATAGAGATTATGAAATAAATGATAAGATGTAGAATATTAAAACTGGGTAAAAATGACATTTTGCATGTGTAAGGGGTAATGTATAGAGTGAAATAAATTTTATTTTGTCTTTACAAGATATGAAAGAAAGATAAGAGTTAAAAAAGTAAAATAATATTTACCTCATTTGGCAGTATGGCCTATGGTTAGGGCATACCTCTCAACCTCCTAGTATAAAAAATATGGACAAAGCCAAAATAATGGGGAGACAAAGAACCAAAAATAGGGGTACATTTTAATTATTGCTCTTATAAATTTGGAAAGTTTCTCGAATAAAGGTATTGTGTTATCATGCATCTTCTGAAGAACATGAAGTCTGAAACTTACATGCCATTCATTATTTAGTGAATTAAATCCGCACTGATTTGCCACGAAATTCAGAAAACCAGAAATTTTATGAGGAACAGATGAAAAATCTGAGGTAAAAATCTGGACATGCTGCAGAATTCTGGACAGTTGAAAGCTATAATTAGGGGAAAGAATAAACAAAATAACAGAATGGAATTAAACATGATCAAAGAAAATTGTAGAACATCAGGAATTACAGGTGGAAAAAAGATGTGAAAAAGCATATTACAAAGAGGCCTTTTTATATGTAATGTTCATGATGGTATATAATGCAAAGTATAAACACATATTTAAAGATAGAGGAAGTTGGTATAAGGAAAGAGAAAAAAGAATATAAATGATTATTGTGACAGTGCGACTAACTTTGGAGAGAGTAGTGACAGATATGAAAAGGTAGAAAGACAGTTGTATGAAAAGTAAGGAAAGAATTAAGTTTTTTTTTTATACAGACTAAAATTTTTCTGAAATATAAACAAGGAAGGAGATGCCTTCTTTTGAGAGGAAAGAAGTGAAATGTGCAGAGTGCAGAATATTACAGTTAGAAGACTAAGAAGAGTTAGTAAGATATGCATATGATTTGATCAAGAAGACAGAGACACAGAAAAATGTATGAGGAAGTGAAAGATATTCAGGATGTTGATTAGACATTAGAATGCATGTAAAATAAACAGCAAAGAAGCTGGTTGGAAGAAAGGGTCATAAGAAAGGAATTAGACGTGTTAAAGGAAGTGAAAGCAAATTTAACTCTAGTGATAGATGTTTTAGGGTATGGATTTTATAAAGAAATTGATGAAGAGATAAAAAAGTTCTGGTAGACGAATGGTTAGAAAAAGAAGTAAAACAGAAATACATTTGTAATAGTACAATAACATTTATATGAAGAAAGGAGAAAGCAAGGATATAATGACTTGGACCAATTACTGTGGGAAATACAGATTACAGAAATGTGTATGAGTACTGCTAAAAAGGTTTCAGGAAGTGAAAAAAGAATTGTGTGATGGAATGTATGGGGTGAAAGACAGATAAAAGTAATGTTAGTGGTAATAACAGAAGTGATAAATTGTATCATTATGCAAAAAGGAGAACACAAAGCGGCATTGTGTGTAGCCAAGGCTTTAGATAATTTAGTCATGTGCAGGCATGGAATATTTTAAGAAAGTATGAAAATTAGAAGGTAATTATTGTGATTAAGTCAGTGGGTGATGGATGGACAGGAGTGCGAATAAGAGTGATAAGGTGAACAGGCAAGGATGCCCATTTAGAGGGATTGTTTTCATTTTAGTGATGACCTCAGTAATAGGGAATTGTTTAAGTAAAATGGATGAAGCAAGATAGGAAATAAAGGGGGGATTGAGATTACTTTCGATGCTGTCCTATACACATGATCTAGAAATGATAGTGGAAGAAAAAAAGATGGATGACAGAGGTGGTAATGGAGTATGAAAAGCAGTGATGAAATGTAGGTTTAAAGATAAAGAAAGAAAAAATTAAAAAGGTTTGTTGATGCAGTTAAGATTGGGGAGATGTATTGTACATTGAATGAAATAAATTAGCTAGATTATGACAAACATGTCAAAATTAGTAGAAAGAAATAGTACAGAAAATTAGCAATGTCACAGTATGATGAAGAACTTTCCAATTGTCATATAAGAGAAAAAGTCTACATGATAAATATTATATATTAGGAAAGGTTGCATACATGGGTAGTGTATACATTTCCAGGAGATTATGAATCAGAATTACTGGGCACTGTATTTCTTACCCACTCTTAGGACTCCTGCTCATTGCAAATCTCTCTCCTATTCCAAAAACAGTAACTAGTTTATGATTAAGTGTCAGAATAAGCTGAAAAGTGTGAGAATTTGTCTTAGAAGAAACATGGATATGGGAAAGGTGATAATTCTCATACAGCTTTGTATAGTACCACAGATACCATTTATACTACCCAGAGAAGGCCTTGATCATGGAAGCCATGTTTGTGGACATGAAGAAGGCATCTGAATTTGTAGGCCATTCATTGCTAATCAAAAAACTTAAAAAATATTGTTTTGGTGATGGACCTATCAATTGGTTCCAGAATTATTTCTCACAACATACCTTTCAAGCAGTTCTGGTATATCCTTCACAGACACTGACGATTTTAAGACAGCTATGCTACAGGGGTCAGTACTGGATGGTCTATTCTTTCCCCTCTTTATAAAAACCTGACATTGGATTTAAACCAGCTGAAGCTAACTTGGTATGCTGATGATGTGTTGCTTTGCAAACTGGGTAGACACAAAAGTGACAAACTAAAAAAAGGCCTTCAAAGGGAGTTTAACCTACTCTGATATTATTCACAAACTAACAATCATACTGTTAATGGATCTTTAACTGTAGTTGTGATGTTCAGGACACTTGTGAAGTGAAAGGATATGACTAGAATCAAACTTTATGACTCTTTGAACTGTCTGATACTTCAGACTTATGAATATAAATACCCTATTTATAATAGGCTATGACTCTGTCATTTAAATTCTATACAGAAAATGTGAATAAGATTTCGTCCCATACAGAAAATGTGGATAAGTTCCTGAAATAATTTGGATGCTGCTATAATCGTAACTCTCAACCTCTTAGTGCAAGAAATCTGGACAATGCCTGACTAAATTGTGGGGAGGGAGGGGGGGCAAAGGCTAAAAATATTGACAGATTTTAAATATTTCTCTTACAAATTTAGAAAGTTGCTAGAGTAACATGATTTACATTAATATGCATATTCTGAAGAATATATTTTATTCAAAAATTGGACTATATTGCTTAATGATAGGGATATCAGAGAATGTGTTGGAACTAAACCAAATATTGTTTTTAAGAGAGGGATGAACCTGAAATGCATTTTAGAGTCTAACAGAAACATTGTACATGCAGGGTCTATGAAAAAATGTGGTTCCTGTGCTCAGTGTAGTTTTGTGATGGAAGGCCACAAATTCTTGGTGAATGGATTTAAAATACAATGAATAAGAAGGTGTACTGTCATACTGAAAGAGTTGTTTATTGTGCAGTGTATAACTCATGTGAATGTTACTATATCGGAAAGACTGACAGGAAATTTAAAAACAGAATTCATGAGCATTTAAGGGATATCAGACTTGGTAAATCCACAAATGCCTTGAGTAAACACTGCACAGAAAAATCAGACCACTCTTTCAGATTTTTCATTGTGGACACTGTTGACATGGATAAAAGAGGTGGCCCATGGGGGCTGCTTTTGGAAAAGAAAGAATTAATCTGGCAGGTCCGCCTAAATGCGGGGCAATGGCCAGGATTAAATGATTCACTCTCCATTGCTTGCCTGTTAAAACTAAAAGCAATGGAAAGGTAAAATATATAAAATATAAAAAATATTTATATACATTTTGTATATATACTTTAATTTTTATATGCACACCAATTTATAGATTTTATACATTATGTGTGTATTTGTATTTATTTTCAGCATCTTTGCACTTGTTAATGTCATTTAAATGCTGGTTTTAAAGAGTGCCTTTTTAAGAATATTTTTATGATTGCATTTCATGAATATTTATGAGTTCAGGGAGGTCCTTTTTAGTCAGTGTGATGGGAATGGTTTATTACTTAATTAATGCTCTTGCAGAATGCACTTAAGAGTGTTTCCTGGATTTGCTCTTATCTGATGAAGTTGAGAAGGTTCTTGACCAAAGTGCTTATTCATTTGTGATTTTGGTTTAATAAAAAGCGTTTTTACCGCTCCCAAAGTGCTTTGCGGCCATTTATTACAGGGATTTACTTGAGTTGCTGAAGTGTGTGGTTCCAGGAGTGCTGACTTTGTTTTTTTACACAAATTTATGTTAAGGAGTATACAGACTGCTGTCAAATATATTTGAAATAATACAGACATTACTTAAAATGAAAAGTCTCCATTACCGTCAGATAAAAGTATTTTATTATGATCACAGTACTGGTGATGAGAAGCAAATGGAAACAGATCACCTGCTATTAATAAGACTGAGTTAGAGCTATAAAATGGAATCAATGGCAGATGGAGGCAGAGGAGGGATGAAGAAGACATTAGAGAAACCAAGAAGGATTAAGCATTAACTACCAATATTTCAGTTAACATTGTTCAGATGATTATCTCAGAAGGATAAGGCTATGTGCTATAAATAAACCTCACCCCATCATCTATAGTTTGATTCCCTCATTTTCCACTTGCAAACTGTGTGAGAATGAACAGATCACTTAACCAATCAGTGCTCCTGGCTCGTGACTGAAATGGGATATCCAGTAGAATTTACTGGATCGCAAACAAATAAATAGAACATCTGCAGATTGCTAGTATGCTCCTGCTATAACGTCAAGCATAGAGACAGGGAGAAGAAAAGAGAAAGAGATGTAATAAGGGTTAAAATCAAGAAGAGGCAACTATCCACTTGGTATTATTTTTAAGATTGTAGGTAAAGCTAGATACCTAAGTGAAGACAGAAGGAATAGAAGTACAGGCAGCATATCAGAAGAAAAATTGTATCTCATTCATACTGAAAAGTTGGCTTGAAAAGATAGGAATATAGTCCAGAGTCATGATATGTCCAGAGTCATGATATAACTGGGTTGTGGAAGACATACTGACAAGGTGTTGCAAAATAAAACTTGTCCCTTGCATTGTGGGTCTTCTGGCTAGGAAGGGCAGATGAGTACCTGATAAAACATAGGCTACAAAAGTGAAGATGTCATTTGAGGCATCTAATAATCTGATCAGTAGGTCCTTCTGCATTTACAACTATCCTTACTAGTAACTATTCATAAAGTTATATCTAAATTCTAGTAGGATACTTCCACTTAAGAGTGTCTCAGTGGTTACCATTCCTGGCTCTTAATATTGGGTTCTCTAGTCTAGTTCTTGGCTGGAGTGACTTCTGTGTGGAGTCAACATCCTGAAGACTTTTCATTTATTGTTGTACTTTTATCCTACATCCCAGAAATGAGGATTGAAGTCACTAAATAATGACATACATTTGAGTTTCAGACTTCATATTCTTCAGAATATGTATATTAATGTAAAAACTGTTACTCTAGCAACTTTCTAAGTTTGTAAGAGAAATATTTAAAATCTGTCCCTATTTTTACCCTTTGCCCCCCCCCCCCCACCCCATTTTGTCAGGCTTTGTCCAGATTTCTTGTACTAAGATGTTGAGAGGTACGATTATAGCAACATCCAAATTGTTTCAGGAACTTATCCACATTTTCTGTATGGGACTAAATTTTATTCACAACATTTTCTGTATAGAATTTAAATGACAGAGTCATAGCATATTAAAAATAGGGTATTTATATTCATACGTCTGAAGTATCAGATGGTACAAAGAGTCATAAAGTTTGATTCTAGTGGTATCCTTTCACTTCACAAGTGTCCTGAACATCACAACTACAGTTAAAGATCCATTAACAGTATAATTGTTAGTGTGTAAATAATATCAGAGTAGGTTAAACTCCCTTTGAAAGCCTTTTTTTAGTTTGTCACCTTTGTGTCTACCCAGTTTGCAAAGCAGCACGTCATCAGCATACCAAGTTAGTTTCAGCTGGTTTAAATCCAATGTCAGGTTTTTATAAAGAGGGGAAAGAATAGACCATACAGTCAGTTTTATAAATGTGTGTATCAGGATGTTTTATTCTATAATTTATGGAGCACTTTTACTGCACCCAGATATCAGAAAAAAAAGGTAGGCTTGTTAAACATCTTTTTGGTGTTAAAAAGGTGCTTAACACACTTTTGTTAAGCATCCCTAAGCACTGTTTAGATCAAGTCTCATATTAGGGATTACATTTTGACAATGCTGGCTGGCAAAGAACAAAAGCAGAAGGTTAAACGGATTTGAAAACTGTTGGATACTACACTCTGCAATATGTAAACAAAAAGTGTGGCAGAACAAAGTGTCCACATGTCTAATAACTTTTAAACTCATGGTTCTTTAGAAAGACACAATTTCTGCCTGTAGTCTGTTTGGCAATGTTGTGTTTTAACAGCTTTTAAGGCCTCTGAAAGCTAGTAAAACACTTTGCCCTCCTTCCTTTTTTTCTGTAACTGGTAGTACTCGAAGCAGATAAAGCACCATGCATTACAAAGAATTATGATCAGGTCTCATTCATCACAATCCTTGTATCTGTTCCTGATATGGTGGCAAGGTTTACCTCTTGAGTTTCACTCTTGAAGTGGACTTCTTAGCATCCGTGTCTCAAACATGTATTAAATTGTTTTGATCAACAACCCAATCATAATCCTGCATGTTTAGTTTGATGATGATAAGCTGTTTCTTAAACTAAAGTATACTCAATAATACTGACTTTGTGAAGTTTTGCTTAATTTGTATTTTTCCCATGTTGTTATTTTATATTTTTCTTTTTGGATATTGACCAGATTATGGTTCAGATTAGACCAGTACTGATCAGGCAATTTATCTGGTTAACAATTGCCTAAAGAAACATCAACCTGCAAATGTTATTCTATGAGCTATTGAATTTACCTTTAAATTTGTGAATTCTGATTTAAATACTATTGCAGTCACCCATAGACAGCAAGGGGGAGTCATGAAAATGCATTCCTTGTACTATGAAATCCTCAACTGAATATAGTGGGAATTTCCATGGCCTCTCCATGTGGCTTAGACAGCACATTAAAATAAATTAAAGTTTTACTTACAATGCTGTGTGGTTCCTACAACACTAAATGCACAAGTAGCTGATGTCCCCCTTCTGATTCCCTCATCTACACAATGTACACAGAGGGATTCAGGAAAACATCTGTATACGCAATACATTAACACAGTGCAGGAGATTCCTAGAATTAACATATGAACCTACTACCTTTCATCTTTCCCTCACCCCTACCTACCCCCTGTCAAGCTTAACAAATAAGTCATTGTCCTTTAACTAACAGTAGCTGTCCCACCAATGTCCTTCCCTTCTCGAGGGCTTCTTCCTCCCCCCTCCCCCCTTACTTCTCCTTCCTTTCTCTACTCTGTTGTTACTAAATACAAACTAAGGACTTAATGACTTATTTTCAGTTACTCTCTCTCGATTCTCCTTACACTTAACACACACTTCTACACTTATATCAGCTGGAATACTTTCATACCATCTGTTGCCCAGGATTGTAATATACTCCCTATAGCTTAGCTTGCATTGTGGATTGACCAGATGTAATATTGGCAGATCAAACAAATTGCACTAATTTCAGTCTATCTTACTATTTTTCTATAATTACTTGTATAATATCATACCTATGGAATGTCTCTTTTACTGTATGAAAATCACCTCTATTGTATGTTTTGTATGTAGTATTACTATGTTGAGCTTGTGTATGTAATGTTTTGCATGTAATGTTACTTTGTGGAGCTTTTTTCCCCGGGCCTCCCCTGAAAGTCATTTGCCGCCTAGTCAGACTTTCCCTGTAAAATAAATCAATCAGTCAATATGCAGTATAACAGCTACATATGTGTGCACACACAATCTGTACTGTGATTGTGGGTTAGTACTGTGGACAGCTTGGGTACGAATGACAGATATTATATTCCTGGCATGGCAGTGTATGGTATCACCCTGAGATCTCTTATACTGTGTCTGTATTGTCCAGATGTGATAATTTCCCTTGAATGGATATAGAGGCCAGCTGTGTATCCTCTACTCTAATATGTTCTGCAGAATGGCTGAACTCAGATGCCTATCTGAATAGATATAAAGTGTATTTGAATGCTGCCTTCAGTACATAGCCTGGCATGTAGGAAGACTATGAAAATTCCCTGTGGTAGCAGGCTAAGATATCAAGTGCCTGGGTCACAATTAGCTATCCTGACTCTTGCGCAAGGACCGAAGCTGTTAGCACCTTGTGTAAGCTATTCATAAATCCTACCCAGCATTTTGCTTTAAAAGAATCTTCTTTGGACTACATTTGTGTCTGTGGCTTGAGGCCTACACAAGACACTTGTGGGACCACCTTGATGTGAAATGCATCACAAGTCAAACTCCAATGAGAGTCTGAATCTACACGATTGACAGACTGAAGCAGTTTTAGAAATAAAACTTTATTATCCAATGAATGAAAAAAGTATTTAGTTAGGCTGTAGTGATAGTGTGCATTGCAGGTACAGACTCTGAGAGCAAGTTGAGTTGATTGCCTGAAATGTATGCAAGGGGGACTTGTTTTTTTTTCACTCTGTTGTCTTCTTCTGTATTATTACATATTGAAGGTTTTACATATCCTACAATGTTACATATCTAGACTGTTAACTCTTCACATTGTTACATGTCCACACTGATTTACAGCTACACTATGTATCCATGTTGTCACAAAACTGCAGTTACATTTTCACAAAATTATACATACACACTGTTACCTACTATATATGCATAGTATTACATATTTACACTGTGTTATGGACACACTAAATCCACACTATTACATGACTACAACCCATAAATAACATTTATATACTGACAATGAAGTTGTGAAAAGTGTGCGCGAATCATTCACATTTTGAAGATGTTGATGAGCATTGTTCATACAGTTCAGTATCATTCAACTGCAGAAAAAAAAAGTCATAAAAATTATATAGATCTGAAAGATTAAACAATGTACATTTTTTTTTCAGTTTTTGGCCAGCACTTGTCTGATACTTTGGCATATGAACAGAAATTTGGTAAACAGCTGGTGCCGATTCTTGTGGAGAAGTGCGCTGAATTCATTAAGCAATATGGCCTTAATGAGGAGGGAATATTTCGACTTCCAGGCCAGGATAATCAAGTCAAACAACTGAGAGATGCCTTTGATGCTGGAGAAAGGCCTTCTTTTGATTGGTATGTGCTTATACTAGTAGAACAATGCCTCTCCTAGAGTGGAATTTTATGTTTTGTTCTACAGTCTTTGAAGTGTTACTCGATGCATATCTCTGAATACTAGTGCCTGTGGTAGGTAACAATATTAGAAGCTCATTTACATATAACTGCACCTTTCTTTAAGAAACAGTGAATGTGTTTTTCTACTTGGGGCCTATCAAATACAGCAGTACAAATTTCTTGTACCAGGGCTGTAATAATGAGTGTGCCACAGAATAAAATAAAAACACAACAGTAGCAGCAAGACCCTATAATGTATTCATCTTGCCTTGCTTCTGGAATTGACTAGAAATGGAAACAGGCATTGAATGGAGGGAGACTCTATTTCTTCTGTCTGCTGACACTGTGGGATGATTGGCCTCATGATCACAGGGTGGAAGGCAGCAGGTCTAAATTTCATTCTGCCCTAAGTTGTTTATAGGGAAAGTGAAACTACAGATGTGCTAAAATTTTAACATTTTTCATTAGCTCATTCATTTACTTCTGTCTTCATATCTGTCACTGTAGAAGGAATACTTCTGACCCTATAATCCTAAGATCCATTATACCCATTTTTCATTCTCTCCGTTGCTGTAGCACAGTCTTCCTTCTGTTCCTAACCATCCCTATAAGCAATTACATCACCATAATTTATTTGTCTTTAAGCCTTCAGTCTATGAAAGCAGCAGTCAATAATCAGGATACTGTAACTTTCCATCCCAAGCTGTATAAAATGATAGTCTCAATATTTCATTATTTTCTTAATTTAAGAAAGCAACACGTGCAGGCAGAGCCATAGAAAAATGGAAAAAAGAACACCTATGAGTACATGCTTTATAAATTTTAAAATAAGAGAATTCCAAAAAGAAAAAAATCAGTCACATTTTTTATCTCATGATCAAATATTTGCATCATCATTACATTAATTTTTTAAATAATTCAGATAACGGTTCTCAGCCAATTTTGTAATTGTGAACATTCTTCTTTGGAATGCCAAAATTTGCAAAAAATAACTTATTTGAACTCCTGTTTATTTGCAGGGGGAATTACCTTGCACCTCTCAAAGTCGCCACACTTGCTATCTCCCTGTACAAATACATATGTCATCTCCACAATCACCACACCTTGGAGAGAGGGGCAAAATCAGAACTGCAAAAAAGGTCAACTTTCACAATTGTTAGATTTCACAAGAAGAACATCTGCAATTAAGACCAGAAGACAAAAGTCCTACCAGTGTTGGTTCAGGAAATAAATTTAAATTCTCACTTGTGTAATAATGGCAATTTTAGTTGCTACAGTAACCCAGGCTGTTCTTCTTCCAGTAGTTAGTTTTCTCTAAAACAACCTGTGACGGCACTCCCATGTGCGCACGCACACACACACACACATATACACATGCATGCACACTCACTCACACACACACACACACACACACACACACACACACACACACACACATATACACATGCATGCACACACACACACACACACACACACACACACACACACACACACACACACACACACACACACACACACACACACACACACACACACACACACACACACACACACACACACACACACACACACACACACACACACACACATGCATGCACACACACACACACACACACACACACACACACACACACACACACACACACACACACACACGTCTGCTCACTTGCCACTTACCTACATACCCACAATCAGACACACACATACACATCTGTAATACTCTATCTAAATCGTGCAGTGTGTCTACCCAGGCAGGCACATGCATGTATGCATTCATTCATTCAGCCTCATTCATGACCACTGTAGACATGCACATACATGTCCACACACATGCGTACACTGACACCCCTTGCCTACCTCCATTGGCTCTGCTGTACTTACATGGACAGAGAGCTCTTCCATAGGAGTGAATTGATGACTGATGTATTTTGACAGAAATTAACATTTTTTGCTAATTTTACTTAGCTAAACAGGGCCTGCAAGCATTTCTAAATGTGAGCCCATTGTTAAATAGCATTAGCCACTCCCCCAGTCTGCCACCTTAGGATATAACTTTACCCATAAAACCACTCTCCATGCTAAGGCATAGTACAGCAGTCTAAGAATCAGAATGACTTAGTACCATGCGGAAACCTTCTGAGATAAGGCTACTGGATCACATTAAGCTTTTCTAAATCTCAGAGAGAAACCTTTGCAAGCAAAAAAATCTGTAGTATTGCTTCCTTGTTGTATTTATAACTTGCTATAAGAAATACAGTTAGAGTCTCATCAAAATATATAACTAAAAGACTTGAAGAGCATATTTGTGGATTTAGTAGAATTAATGGGTAAGCTTAATAAATATTTGAGTTAAATATATTCTCCCTTATTGGCACTTCTTTGTTAAAAAAAAAAAAAAAAAAAAAAACTAGAAATAAGCAGGCCAATAAGTACCTCCCAACTGTCCAGATTTTTGCCTCATATTTTTGGTCTTTTCTTCATAAAATGTGTGTTTTTTTCTGGATTTTGGTGGCAAATCATTGAGGATTGAATTCACTAATTAATAATGGGCATTTGAGTTTCAGACTTAATATCCTTCATATAATACATGATAACACAATACCTTTTATTCTAGCAACTTTTAAAGTTTATCAAATCAATATTTAGAATTTATCCCTAATTTTGGGCCTTTGTCCTACCTTTATTTTTTTTTTATTTTGTCCAGATTATTTTATGTTAAGAGGCTGAGAGGTATGCCATCTACATATACAGACAGTATATATTTATTCATCTGTAATTCCCCAAAGTACAGAGTGAGGTAATCACCAAAATGAAGAGGGAGATAGAGGGGACCTATAAGCGGTTGCCTGTCCTAATCTCCAATATTAATTTTAATGCAGGTGAATTATATGATCATATCCAATAAATGTTTACATTTACTTATACAGATTCTGAATTATTGCAATACATCTGTCTAGAACCTCATAGTATTTCATATACTGAAATACAATTAATTAGTAGAAAAGTGAAACACCTTAGTTGCACTGTATGTAGCCATACTTCAATATTAATCCCTAACTTCAATAACAATCTAATTTAGTTATACTATTTTATTGGTCTGCATCATTAGTCTAGTGTGATGGAAGCTATACTGAGAGTTATGATAATTACTGATTGATGGTATAATTAGCTGCACTGCACCTCCCCCCTCAGATGGAACTGGCAACTATGCTGAGTTCTACACAAATGCTTTATACAAACACCTGAACAACTGCATTGATGCGGTCATACCTGATAGGACCAAAACAAGCTCCTCAAGGAACAGCAAACCTGTTTTGTGGACAACTGCCATTAACAGGCTTTACAATAAGAGGAAGAAATTGCTGTCTAAGAGTAAGAGGGAGTGAGCCCCAAACTGAAAACACTCCCTCCTCAGCTTAAACAAGCAAATAAGACTCCTTGTGATGTCTTCCAAATCCAAATTAGCTTCCTCAACTAAAGACAACCATAAGGCGTTATTTAGTTATATCCGTAACCTAAACAGAAATGCTCATATTTGTGCCAAACTGGTAGTTAATAATACCACATATACTGAGCCTGTGGACATTGCTAACCTGTTAGCCATCAGGTTCTGTGAAACTTCACTCCCCTTTTCCCACCACACTTACCCCAAGATATCCCTACCACCTGTCCTCTACCCTGTATCTCTAAAGAGCAGGTTGTGAATCCCCTCTTCAAGGTCAAAAACACAGCATTCATGGGACCTGATAATATCCCAGGCTGCATCCTACATGGGCTCAAATAATTAGCAATGCCATGGGGTACTCTTTTCAGTGATAGTCTAAACAATGGCTTCATCCCAGCTGAATGGAAAAAGGGCACAGTTATCCCCTTGCACAAAGGTGGTGCTTCCACTGACCCCAGGAACCATAGACCTGTTAGCCTGACTGGCCTTATCTGCAAGGCCATGGAGAGAAGCATCATGGACCTTATCAAAAAAGACATTGGTAACCTCCAAACACTTGACCTACTCAATTTGGATTTATCAGAGGGAGATCATGCTTGTTAAACCTGGTGGACTTCTTCAAGACAGTCACCAAGGCCCTTGATGAGGGGAAATCTATGCATACATAGAATTAGTCAAGGGTTTGACAATATCCCTCACTCAGGCATAATTGTCAAACTCACCCAGCTAGGTATCAACCCCTATATCATTAGATGGGTCACGAACTGGCTCACTGATAGAACCCATATAGTCAAAATAGGGGAATCCACCTCTAACAGCAGACCTGTAATCAGTGGTTTTCCACAGGGATCAGTCCTTTGACCTCTACTGTCTGGAATCTATTTCTCTGAAGTGTAAGCTAAAACTAAAGGTCTGTGGCTGACAAAGTTTGCTGATAACTGCAAACTGGGAGAGGTTATAGAATCTCCAAATTATGTCAACATCCTATAAAAGGGTCTTAAACAATCAAATGACTAGTGCCAAAGTCATGGCCTTAAACTCTGTGCAAAAAAATGTATTAGCATCACTTTTGGTAAGAGTGATGTTCCTGTTAACTACAACATCAATAACAACACTCAGGTATGCACTCAGTGGTGAGAGACCTGGGTGCACAGGTTGACAGCAACCTTACCTTTGATCACCATGTCTTCACAGTGGTATGAAGGGCATTCTATATTGCTCATCTCATAAGTAAGGGCATTTCCTCCAGAAAAAAAGAAGTTATAAACTCCCTATACTCTTCCCTCATCAGGCCAATAATTGAGTACAATGCTCCTTTTAGTATATACCTTTCCAAGCATCTGCAGCAATTGGTGAGACTATAACGGTTCCTCACAAGGAAAATTCAAGGTCTTCAGCATCTATCCTATGAGGATCATTTGAAATCACTGTCACTTTATTCTGTTTCATACAGATTGCTCAGAGGTGATCTCTGCCTTGCATATAAGGCAATCTTCAACCTTGTTTTATTTGAAATACTGCATATCCATAGGTCAAACAATACACAGGTTACTCGCTCAAATGGCCTTAACCTGGTATGTGACATTAATAGAACCTGGTGGAGGAACAGATTTGTTTCCCAGAGGTTACCAGATCTTTGGACTAGACTTCTGCTTCATGTCAAGGACAGCACCTCATTGGCCCTCTTCAAACGCAGTCTGGATGATTGGATGGGTAACTGTAAGTTAACCCCAGGGGTTCCACCTATGTCCCTCTTGGACAGGGGTGATAGGTGCTGATAGTGGAAATAAGGGTAAAACTTGGCTAGGCTTGTAAGGGCCCTAGGGTCATTAGCCTAGTAACCTCCTATCATCCTATGATCCTATGTAATTTAATAATCTGCTTCAGAAGATCGTGAGGAATATCACTGGCTTTTTTACATTCTTCAACAGGGCTATCTTTGCTTATGTCATAAAAGGTGAATATCGGCCAGTTATATATTGCTGTTCTGTGAATTAATAAATATAGTAATTCTACTGCATATATTTGACAGTGCATGATTAGAGGATCATGAAGGCCTGAGGATTTCCATTTTTTAATTAGCTATTGTAGTCAATAATTCACACACATACATACATATATATATATATATATATATATATATATATATATATATATATATATATATGTATCTGTGGGTATGTTTTAGAAACAATGAATGTTAAATATGCCTTGGCTTTATGGTAGTAGATACTACCCATCACAATACGTAGTCTTCTGGGTGAGGTAGCCCCTCATAGTTTTCAGATAGCTTAAAAGATAAGCCTTTGGAGGCTAGGATTTGGGGAAGCTTGGCTCAGAGAAATGAAAACAGTAACATATGCTGTGGTGGTAGATGGAGAGGAAAGAGTTTGGATAAGAAAAATATCCCACTGTCATCGGAGGACAGGAAGGAGCAAAATGGAAGGCATCACATTGAAACCCCATGAACATTATATTATGCTACTATGCTTGAAAGTGTACATTTTTTAAATCATTCATTTCAAGGAGGGCCAAGCTTGTCATACCAAGGATGAATTTGTGAACACACATTCAGTTGTCCAGCTCCTTTTTCAATGCAGTGTGCACACTGTGTAACTTAGAGAAGGAGTAGAGGCTTTGTGAGGAAATCTATCCCTTTTCTTTGTCTTATTTATTTGCAGAAGTAGATTGGTTGTAATGATGATTAGGAAATCCCATTACTATATCACTGCAAAAAGTATTTCTTCCAGATCAAAAGAAGTCCTTGCCTCATTGTTTGTTCAAGATCTTCTCAACAGGCCTCTGCTGAAGATGGCACTGCAAGCCAAGTTAGGCTTTCTGTACAAACTAATGAAAATAAATAAAGACGTAACTAACTAAATAATTAATTCATTTAGATCTCTGGCCCTGGTGTTAGCTGTACTGTCTGATTTTTGAGATGGAAGAGTTTTTGGACAGACAGATCCCTTATTGTTCTCTCAGTAAGGCAAGTCTTCCTAAGGAATCTGTAAGAAACTGAGTAAAGAAGTAAAACTTCACATCTGTCTTTGCAGCTCAGCTCTTTTAGGTCTGTGATATTTTTAGTTGCAAACCTCTGGGGTCTTTTCAATAGCTTGATAGGGTGGAAGTTTGGCATAATGTGCAGGGTTTGATTCTCATGTGGGGTAATTGGCTAGGCTTAAAATGGCCCACAAGGGCAGTTAGCCTAGTACTAATCTATAAATATATCAGGTGGGAGGTTGCCATAATGGTTAAGGTGTTTACCTTGCAGGCATAAGGTGCAGGTTTTGATTCTAACATGGGGTAATTGGCTAGGCTTAAAATATCCCACAAGGGCAGTTAGCCTAATACTAAACTAAAATTATGAACTATGAATAAAGTACATCTCAAAGGTGGCTTTATATTCAATGATGAGTCTAATCATAGTAAAGCACAAGGAGGTGAGGACTTGTTTTGAACTGGAAGAAATAATTTGTGCTATGAGCTGCACAAGGTAACCTGATTTCCTAACCATCAATGTAATGTGTTGGTTAAATGTCAGAGAGCTATCTATCCATATGAATTTCAAAAACAGTTTGGATAAGTTCATGGCATGGCAAGTTTCTTATTTTGAATCTTATCAGATATCATAGAGATTTCTTTAAGAAGAAAGTAATGCTTTTAAGGTACTCTTCTCCTAATATGTATTCTGTTGAGAGTATTAGAGGCAGTCAGTATATTCTGATGGGGCATAGGAGTTGGTGGCACTCATAGATTATACTCCAACATTTATTTATCAAAAAGGTGATCTTTCAGAACAAAAACATGAGTCTAAGTCATTTATTAAAAGAGTGGGGAGGTTTTTATTCAGGAAATGCTTACTATAAATGTATTATAAAACCAAATATTGTTCAGCAGTCTATTACTAGGCAGAGTTTAAAATTTTGCAAATAGATTGTACTACAGAAAACATTGCACGTGCGCTTGCTAATATTGCATGTAAAGCCTTTTACATGAGCTAACCTATGAGAAGATTCTAAGACTGGATATGTGAACATGTTTATGCAGGCAGAAAGGGTAAGAGAGCTAACCACCTCCATAAGAATTGTGTTGTTTGAACTGATTTTAGATAGGTAATCATTTGAAATGTTGACACGTGATAGAGCGAGTCCCAAAATGTGGAGACTAAATGGCTGAAAGAATGGACTTAGATATAGTAAGTCCAAGATGCAAGAATATTTGCTTTTCTCAGAGCTATGGTGATCTTGGAGTTGATATATATAAGTTTGGGATATCTGGAGGGGTTGCCTCCTTGCAAAAAGAAGTTTTAAGGAGAAAAGCACTTTCTGAGATTCATTCTTCTCTGAATTTTCGGTCTTTTTTTTTTTGGGAGGAGCTTTTTAGCGAGTGACATTTTGAGTGCAGACATTTCAATAGGCAGCCTTTTAAATGTCCTTCTAGGTTTTAGATGGTGTGTATGGAACAATAAAGGACAGAGATGCTAATACAGAGTGGGAATAAATGAGTGATATTTCCTGGTAAAATTAAATGCAAACAAGTCATTATCTTTGAAAGTATATATTTTTTATTAAATCATTCTTAAATTCAAGACCATTAAGGCACTGAATTGTAATTGGGTGTTTAACTGCTATTTTTATATAAGGATGCCTGTAAGACCTATGAAAACACTCACCAGTGTGTTTTATATGTGTTTTATTTATTTATTTACTTATTTACTACTTGCATTTTTTAATACTTTGTACCCATTAAGTTTGTTTTTTTTTTGAGAAATTAATTCTCCTTGTTTCCACTTTTGTGTATGCATGCATGTGATATATTAAGCTGTAAAGAGCTATTTTTCTATAAGATTCTAAGTTTTGGGGGATATAAAAAATAGATTTAATGTCCTTTAGAAACCCATATCTTTGTATTACTGAAGAGATGTACCATGGTTTGCTGCCTCCAGAAGCAGATCTGTAAGTAAGGAAACAGATTTAACAACAAAAAGACGTTGACCTTTTATGATTATCGTAGCTCTATATTAATGGTCTATGTACTTTATCTACTGTAGTGTTTTAATGATGAAGAAAAGTGTGCACAGAGTTTGTTCTAGTTTATAAACATAGTCCTAAGCTTCTAGGATGCATAATGTTTAAAAATTGTTACAATGAATCACCTAACTTTTTAGGGGAATAATTTCCTCTTGTGAAACACAAATGCATAAACCAAATTCTAGCACTATGTTTTGAAAATTCTGATTTTCTCTGAAATCACTGAAACATGGAGAAAGGAAAATAGTTGATTTGTTTGTATTAAAAAGGTATTTTCTACACTAGTCATCTATATACGTCTGGTAATATAAATAGATAACATTGATGAAATGCTGTAGAAGTTGTAGGAGCTACAATAAAACGTTTATTGAATGTTAAAAAGCAAGCAGTGCCTTGGCTGAAAGCCTTCAAGGTTCCTGAATCTCTGACACAGTGGAACCAAACTTAAATCCCATTGAAAATCACATGCCCAGTCAAGCCAGGCAGGGATTATAGGAGAGAGTAGCTTCTGCTAACTCACCCATCCTAGGCAGATGGATGGTATCTATTTTAAAACATTGAAGTACCAATTTACCAAACCGCTATCCATCAAGACAACATCACTGAATCCTCAGTACATTGACTGAGGTCCTCATCGAATTACAACAAATTATTAAAGAATTATACTTATTTCACATGTTAGTAAGGTAAGGCTTAAGATCCTCCAAGCTAAACCTCAGCTATTTATAGAGCCAAGAACTGCCAGATATACAAGCTGGTTTTAGAAGAAGCCGAGACACAACAGATCAAAGTTATAGCATCCACTGGATAATAGAAAAAGTACAGGAGTTCTAGAAAAAAATTGGTTCTACTTTAGTGGCTATTCTAAAGCCCGTTTTCTTTGTGGACTCAAAGTATGGCATATTTATAGAAAAATAGCGCTACTGGGTCACTTTATTTGCTTCCTGAATACAGACCAAGACGCAAGAGTTATAAGTAAATATGGAATGCATGCTCTGTTCAAGAAAGGGAAAAGGAGTGCAACAAAGCTGCATATTGCCATTTATTTAATTTATATCTAGACTATATCATATGAATTCTGGGTTAGATAAGTCAGGTGCTGCAATCAAAATTCCTCGAAGAAATGTTTACAAATGCAGATAAATGTTTAATATAACCCTGATGGCTGAAAGTGTGGAGGAATTGAAGAACCTGTTGATGAAGATAAAAGAAAGTGCAAACAATGTCTTGCTGCTTACTGTTGAAAAGCTAAGATTATGTCATCTAGCCTCAGCAGTTCTTTGTAAACAGATGCAGAAGAAGTGAAAACACTAACAGGATTTTATTTTAAAGATCTCTGCAGATGGTGACTACAGGCATGGAATAATTAAAAGAAATTTTTGAGAGGCCAGTTTTTGCAAATCCCCAAAAGATATTAAAAAGCAGAGACATCACAATGTCAACAAAGGCTATGAAGTGAATGTTATGCTTTTCACAGTAATAACATGTTTCTGATAGCTGGGCTGCATATTAGACTGTGCTGCTGAAAATTAATCCTCTTAAGGTGTGGTATTGTGGTAGCAGTGAAAACGTATGAGAATTCCACAGACTGCAAAAAGATTGAATCAATCAATAATTAAGGAAATAAAACCATAGTCTTCACGGGAAGCAATATGTTTACTAGGGTAGGGGAAAGATGGTACCTGCCTCATTTGCAAGCTGTCAGAAGGTATACTTGAGTTGCTGATTGGTCATGACTGCAGTATTGGAATTCATATGAGAAGTTTTGGCTAATATATTAGCTTCTTAAATTAATATATTTCATAGCTCTGTTTGTTATTAACTGTAGCAAGGAGGGGGAGGAGTTTGCATAAACTCTTTTTTACAGTTCAGTCCTATTTTCAGTTCACAACTTCAGATTCCATTTTTGGTCCTCACCTTTGGGTTGAAGGGGGGACCAATCTGAAAAATTCTAAGGGTGCCAGTTCCCCTAACTATGACTCTGATTGGAAGGTTTGACAGTAAAAGAAAACTCAGATAGTTTGGCCACATAATACAAAGAGAGGATTCATTGGAGAAGACATCGATGCAAGGAAAATATCAAAGACAAAAAAAAAAGGGGACCAGTAATAAAGATGGGTAGACAACATTAAGGGAGTAATGAATGGAAATTTGTAAGACCTTAAAGAAGCTGTTGATGACAGACAGACCTGGTATGCTAAAGTCCCTGAGGTCACACAGACTTTGACTCAAATGCAGGACTACATAACAACATTAGTTTATAGTTTTTACATAATACACATCCTATTTTTACAAAATTAAACAGTTGTTTCCCAAACCATCTTGATAGATGCTGAGTTTTAAACAAGCAGAGTATGACATTTACATATATTTTGAGACTATCTCTATGTTTTTCATCCATGTGGAGTTTCATGATAAAATCTTTGCTAAAATATAAGATATTATACAATGTTGTCTTTGAAAAGATGAGAAACGTGCACGCTGATTGGCCAGTCCAACCATTTACATTGTAAATCCAAAGTAACCTAAGTTACAAGTACGGCCATTAAGAAATCATGCAACCCTGCCTTGCTTTTTTGGACATGACATTGGATAATTAAGGAATAACCGACGATGTGGTGTGGTATATTGAAGATTTACCCATGGTTGGTGTGGTTTAATAATGAGGGTGAAGCCCGCGTGATTAAATAAAGCCAAACGTGGGTAAATTTTAATATACCACAACCACGGAGTCGGTTATTGCTATTGTACAATGACATTATTTAAGAAAAAAAATACTTACTTTTCTTAAATAATGTCTTTGTATAATGGTGCATTACTGTTCTTCCGCTGGTTGTGGTGCACTGCTTCCTTGTTTTGATGTACTGAGCATGCGTATGGGACTTGCGTCCCATGCATAACTAGTACATCAATGTTTTGAAATGGAAGCAATGGAGAAAAGAAAGTCTCCATTGCTCCATTTTTTTCTTTTTTTCTTTTTTATTTGTTAAAAAATGTTTTTAGCACTTTATACCAATGGAAAAAAGTCCAGGCGACCGGACCTTTTTCCGTTGGTATATTGTGGGATTTACAATGGGCACGCTGGCCAATCAGCGTGCACGTTTTGGAATATTAATTGGGGGTCATTGTATAATAAACTTTTTAAGTTACCATAATTTTAAAAAATGTACCTTATTTTAAGCCCGTCCTTACCAATTTCTTTTGCTTTCTTAATTATTATTTTTTTACAACATTGGCAATGATACATTTGTATGACAAGCAAAAAGATGGGACACTTGCAGGCTACTATTTGTCTTTTTTATTACGTAGCACAATTAAAATAATTTCACTAAATATCAAAATAGCAGTTTGTCCGTTCTGTAGGAGAGCCTTTATACCAGAACGCTAACAAACGTAAATTAATCACCTCTTCCTTCACAGCTTTGCTCGTCACCATGCAATCTGAATACATTTGTGTGATGTAATACGACCGTAACATTTGAGGTAACTAGACTTTGCTTAATTCTGTCATGTTGTGGGAACCTTTGAATCAACATGGCAGAAGTAGAAGAAGTCCAATCTGAAGTAGCCTGTGTGTCGAGGTTTGTTTTTGGATCATTAATATTCAAACAGCATAACAGCGACTCCCAACACAGTGAGTATTTCAGATATTCTGAGATGCCCATTGGAGGAGGTGTAATTTATGCTAGAAATGTAAGCTTCGATTCACATGGCAAAGCTCTTCCTCTTTAGACAGACATACTAGATACAAGTTGCAGGACAAGTATTGTAGTATTTGAAGACATCTTTATAATCGAGAGGATGTAATCAAAGTTTAACGCTGTACAGTGTTTTAACTAGCTGTCTCTCAGTTCTGGTGAAGGGTTGTACCACTAGATCAGGAAGAGCTATTTTCTAGATCTGACTGTAAAAACTGTATTTCGGCTTTTCCCGGTTAGGGGTCGCCACAGCGGAACTCCGGTCGGCTAATGATTGGCAGTAGATTTTTACGTGCTGGCTTGCCGGGCCTAACGCACAACCTTCAATGAAGGAACGCCCATTCAATCATGTCGACACACAGAAGACACTCTAACTGAGAATCGAACGTGCAACGTCTAACTGTGAGGCAACAACACTACCGCAGCACCACCACCGCAGATTTTTTTTTCTAGATCTGACTGTAATGTGTGAAAACAAATAAAGTGTGCATCATCTCAGGAAAATCAGAGGGAAGGGTTTGCAAAGCTAGCACAAAAGTTGTCACAGGTTCTGGTATATAGGCTTGTTTCTAGATAAACAGGCAAAAATGTTATTTTTTTTTTACTGTAGCACTGTCTTTAACCTCCCAGTCACAGTCTTGTGTAAAAATAGTGCAGTACTTTAAGTATTGCTACCGTTTACAAATTCACTGTTTACAATATAAGCATTGGACAGTGTTAGTTCCTCAGATGAATGGTAGCAAAAAACGCCTACTAGTAGTCAAACGGGTGCCCCAATTTAATCATGCCCATCTATTTAAAACTGCCCTCTGTCATCTATAGTTGAGAAAGAAGTTGAGAAGCATAGGTAGCTGGGTACCTTACAAGTGTCCCTGATTTTGCCTTAATTCTTAGTTCTTCCCTCTTAATCCCTTCAAAAATGAATGCCTTTTGGAGAACAGTGGTGGATAACACCTTTTATATGATGTCACCTCCTATTGTTTAGAATATAATTCTCAAAACATCAAGATCAAACAGAGGGGCTGTGGCTAACTAAGTCAAAGTGTGGACTATTTTATCTCACAAAAAGTGGAAGAATGCAAAGTAAAGGAAACAAAAACCTAAATTACAACAACACAAACATAACACAACACAAAACTAACATCATTGTATAATAGCAATAACCCACGGCTGGGTGTGGGTATTGCTGGATTTACCCACGGTTGGCGTGGTTTGGTCATGAGGGCAAGTCCTCGTGGCCAAACCACGCCAACCGTAGGTAAATCCAGCATTACCTACACCCAGCCGTGGGTTATTGCTGTAATAAATCATAATAATAAAAACACTTCTGAATTGTCAACAACATATGGAGCTGGGGATGGAACATACATCCTATTATATCCGTTTTTGAAATACTACATTGCAACAGACTTGTTTAATTTAAATTAAATGTATTGCAATTAACACATTTGAATATTCTCTGAAAATATGTTGATACTCTGAAATGTAACTCTGAATTGAAAGATATTTTTGAAATGGAAATATTTTTGTGAGGTATTTTATAAAACCTCTGAAAACTTTCTTATTATTGCATGTTTGTGAGTTGTAAAGCTGTTTTTCATGAGCAGTAATTATGTGTTATTATTCTTAATATTTATTTTATTATAATGTTCAAAATTCTGTATTAATATATTTTTTGAAAAAAATGAGTGAAGTATAAATGCTTGGTTTAGAAATCTCAGTATAGACTTTGGTTAACATCTTCTTCTGAAGGGAACCAAGTCGGCTAAGAAAAGTTTCTGCTTATAGCAAATAAAATTACTTAGTATAATTTTTTTCTAACAGTTGCGCAAAGTTCTCTTTGATGGCAGCTGCTATACCTTGCTCTGTCATCATAAAACTGAAAACATTGGTATGTTGAGCTTATGATATAAAATAAGGATTTAGACCTTTAAGTCTACCGATTTCTGCAGTTAGTTTCCCTAAGAAATATTTCATCTTCCAGGCCCCTGCTTACACTTATCAAGGGTATCAGAACTTGTCAGAGATTTGGAATGCGTGGCTAGGCCTAAAAAGGCCTTTGTGGTCATTAGCCTAGTAAACACCTATGAATTTATGAACCTATAAGAAGCTGTATCGTTCTGTTTCACTTCCTGACCTTCCATGTCCTGTATTTGTCTTGCTGTCACTTCTCTACATGGTGCATTTTGTTCATTACTAAACTCTAGTTGAAGTTCTGACTTGTCATTAAACTGCTGTGGCTAACGTACTCAGGCATGCCCTTCTTCTTTTCTTTTCCTTTTCATCTCAGTGTCTCCATGTCTGTTTTTACCCTACCACATTTAAAATCTTAAAAGCCCACATTACATAATTTTTTTAGAGATATGGCCTAGCAAATCTGGTGGGTTGAACATCTAAAGATTTGAATGTTCTAACACTGTGGGTTGATCTTAGATTTTTGACATTAAAACATTTTTGCATTAAACCTTTAAACATCCAACCTAGCACATCTTTTGGGCTAAATCTTTAGAATCTTAACTGTACAAATCTTGGGGACTGAATCTGCAAAAATGTGCATATTTTTAGATTTTTTACTAAAGTCATTCAACTCCTACTTTGCTTTTAAGTCTTGTCTGAGGTCTCCTAGGGTATGGATAACCTCCTGGCCAATCAGCACACCTCTTATGGCATGGAGCTTGACTATTCACACAACTTCAATGAGCTGAGGTGCTGCTTTCCCTCTAGAATAGGGAAGCAGGTGTCAGCTGTCACTCCTGTCCTTCACTGCCCAGTCCCTCTAGTGATGTACTTCTAATTGATCATGGGTTGTCTGGGGTGCAGTCTGTGCCATGGGGCCTGGGAATGTGCTGATTTTGTAGTTACAAAAAAAAAATCCTCTCTTTTAAGAGCTTTTATTTATTTATGTCAAGTATTTCATATTTAGTACATTTTTACATTTTATATAGTTTTATACATCATTATCAGTTTTCTACATTCTAGGCCGTGGTGGTGCAGCGGTTAGTGTTGCCTCCTCACAGCAAGAGGTTCTCTGGTTCAATTCTTGGCTGGAGTGCCTTCCATGCATGTCCTCTCCACGGTTGAGTGAACATTAAAGACATGCAGGTAGGTGTGTACGTGCATGGGTGCTCCTTCTTTGAAGGTTGGGCTGGCAACTCAACACTGTAAAAATCCACTGTCAAGCATTACTGGACCAGTAATCCGCTGTGGTGACCCCTAACCGGGAAAAGCTGAAAGACTTTTTATTAGTTTTCTACATTCTCTTTTAAAAGTAGATCCTTGAGTTATATGAGTCCCAGTGCTATTGCCTGTACAAAAAGTAAGCTCTTCAGCTGATGGATGATGAAAAACAACCATCAGGTTGATACAGCAATGATAAGACATTTTCATTAATACACTATAAATACACATAACTACTTTTTATTGAGTTCCCCAGAGCTAGGCTACTTATGAAGTTCAGAAATGCTCAGTCAGCACAGATTTAAGTATTTTTGTTATAAATATAGACTGATAGCCACAAAGTAATGTGCTGGAAAACTTAATGGAAAAATTGACAAGGACATAGGTGGAACTAAATAACTTGATCACATAATTACAAAATGGTAAGATAGTGACATATGAAAAGGTTAAGTCCTGCAAATGTGGTTTAGATATTTAGTGTCCATGTTTCCATAGTGTGAGACTGTGCGAGTAACTTAAAACTAAACATTGTAAATACATATGGATAAACAGAGAAAAATGAAGTCATTAAACAGATCTTTACTAGGATTAGGGACCATTAATTGTTAATATTTAAGCACCTCCTCTTATCTACTAGACTACAAGTTTCACCATGCATTATGTTGTCACTATAAAACTGGAGAGAGGGGTTTACCTTGAAATGCTCCCTGATGGAATATGTCCTTAACTTTAGGAACACAATTCATAGACCTACCATCAAGGAGGCCTGTGCTCTGGAAAAGGCCATTATCCTTATTCTGGGTAGATGTCATTGACTATAATTCATCTCAACAATGGAATCTGTGGCACTACTTACAGAAACCCTTCCTTCACAATGACAGCCCCTCATATACAATCTTGCATGTGTTCACACACACACACACACACACACACACACACACACACACACACACACACACACACACACACACACACACAGACATACTACATGAATATAATAATTTTACATGATTTATGGTTTTTAGTTCTGTGTTTATAAATGTCAGACTATTCTTTTAGCTGTAACTTTTAAAAGCACTTGCCTAAATAATGCCTTACTATTTCATGGCATACATGTACTTGTAAATATATTCATGGTAACTGATATATCTCATTGTAAGTATATATGTTTAGATCTGCTGTTGAAAAATTCACTAGACAGCATAGAGCTTTGAAGTCCTTTTCAAACAGCCTCGTATGTTGTTTTTGCATTATGACCAGAAATTAAAACAGTTTCATGCATGATCAGATAACTACAGATATGAATATTTTTTCTGCATTATCTGTTGCTGTCAACGTCTGTGCAGCTTTCTTTATTTCTCACTTTTGACATCCTGTTGCAGATAATATCTGTTGTATGATCACTGTTGTGGAAACTACTTAAGAAAAAGCTGCATTCTTGAGATCCATTGCAGACTGGCCAGGTGATGTGAATTACAGGACTCCTCATGGTTCTGGAAAGCCTGAAAAACTATGTGAAAAAATAATTCATCTCCTGCCTTTGTTTAGTTCTGAATACTAAAAATAGATAATTAGTTCAGCTTAAAGACAGTGTATTGTAATGCTGCAAACCTATTATAGAGATTAATAACTTACTTGATGCAATGTGTAGAACCATAAGATCACTATCAACCCATGATTCTTTGAATGCTTGAGACATTACCCTAATCGGTAAACTTAATTCTCTTACTTCTGAACTAGGATGCAAAGCTATAGTATTTTTTTATTGGATCTGATCTGTACCAGCTGTGGATTCTTCACCAGATTTGCATCAGATTTTTGGTGTGTGTATGCCTTTAAGGTGCAGAAAGTCCCACAACCACAGCTAATATAACAAAATAAGAGATGATTGCATAAAAGGGGGCTGAGATAATTCATATGTGCTGAGACTGACTTTGACTTAGGTTTAGTGCCACCCATTACAAAGTCAGCTATCGTGCAGTATCAGTGAGGCTTCTCAGTGCACCCCTGGGGAGTGCTACTGACTCCAGCAGGGTCTACTGAACTATAATAATGATGCAGATAAAGATTCTGCAGTTCATCTCCCCATATCTCCCCATGCATTTAAGAAGTTGTAGTATCTAATTGTCCATGTACAATTTCCATCTCTCACTTGAACTGCCTATTTGTGCCTTATAATCCTGACTTTCTTATATTACCTCACACCTGCCTACAGTCATTCAAATTATGTTTGTTGTTCTTTACTTGTCCTTTTCTGAAAGATGTTATACTTTTTTCTGCCTGAAAGTTTGAAGTGCACCATTTCAGTGTCCATCTAAGACATATATTTTAAACTCTTGTACCCTCTTTTTCATATGAGTTTTTATGCAAATTCCACACTGTTTGTATTTTGTGTCCTCTGGATTGCATGGCCTTCACCTGTGCAGACAGCACAGGCACAAACAGTATGTAAGCCACAACATTGCAGAACTGCAAAATGGACACAACTGTGCAGCACTGTATACAGCAAATGATAATACAGCAATGCATACAAGACATGACCAACAGCATTTCATGCAGCTCATATTTAAGCATGACAGCACCCCAGTGCATATCATATTGCACATCACACAATACATAACCACAGGACATAGTGTTGAGCATCTGGTGACACTGCACTGCACACAATACATGAACACACAGCATTGCACATAGTGCATGTCCACGAGCACATAATACGTGATCACAAAGGCCTTCATTTATTACACGATCATACAAAACTACACTCAGTTCATAACTAAACATCACTACAAACAATACATATCACATAAGGTATACAAACCATAACACTGCACATCACACAGTTCACAACTGCAAACATATTAATGGGCATGTGATCACACAGCACTGTATAAAATACATGAAAATACTGCATACTATATGAACATACAGATATTCTAATGGAAATTTATACCCCGACTGTCCAGTCTGTTAAAGCATTGCAGCTATTTTGTTGCAGCTACATCTCCCTCTCTCTAGTTTCTTGCTGAGACATCTGTCTCAGGCCTTTTTAAAATTACCTTGTATTTTGAAATTTCATTCCATCTGGATGACTGCTTCTTTGTTTATCCACTCTCTCTATTGAATAATATTCCCCAGAATCCATTTTGTGACTAGCTCCATCTGCCACCTGTGCCCTTTACTCCATCTTACCTTCTGAGTAATCATGCTTTTGCCAATCCTTTCGTAAGTTCATAGGTTCATAGGTAGGTACTAGGCTATTGTCCCTAGGGCCTATATAAGCCTAGCCAAAAAGGTACCCTGGCTTTTGCCACCCAAGAATATTATTTTCCTGTGCCCCTGTCGAGCAGAGCCACAGAGGTGATCCCCGGGGTAAATTTCCTATTTCCCATCCAATCATCAACATTTTTCTTGAAGAGTGCTAATGAGGAGCTTTGTTTGATATAGATAGGTAGTTTGTTCCAGAGTATGGGAAGTCTCTGGGACAGGAATCTATCCCTCTAGCATGTTCTGTTTATTGTGGTGACAAGGTTTGGGTCCCTAGAGCATGTAGCTCGGAGGGATTGGGATTTCTTTAAGTGGAGCATGTCCAACAGTTCTGGGTTTGACATAGCTTGGTATGTTAGGCAGAGATCACCTCTGAGTAGGCAATATGTGATGGAGTAAAGCTGGATTATTTTGAGACGGTCTGCATAGGGCATCTGTTTGATCCTCTTTGTGAGGTATTTATGCGGCCTTTCCAGTTGTTGTAGATGTCTTGTAAGGTACATACCAAAAGGGGCGATGTACTCTATAATGGGTCTAATGAGTGACGAGTAGGGGGGAACAATGACCTCTTTTTTCCTGGATGAGCAACCTTTTGTGATGAGGTGTGCCACGTAGAAGGATTTCCTGACTACTGTGGCAATGTGATTATCAAAGGAGAGACTACTGTCTACCTGTGTCCCATGGTCTCTTATCACACTTTCGGTGTTAAGTAGACTACCGCCTATGTGCCCATATCATATTCCTCTTTCCCCTTTGCTTTTGAGAGTAAACATTCCCAGATGCTCTACCATCCCTTCGTATGATAGCACCTCTGTCTCCTTAATAATTTTCATGGCACTTATCTATACTGTTTCATCAAGCTCAGTTTCCTTTTTCAGTCTTCAGTACTGAACACAATATTTCAGGTATTGCTACACAACTACTTTATACAATAAGACAGTACAGTCAGCATTGGAAAAGACCACCCTTGACTAATATATAAAATCAGCATTTTGCTGGTCTTAGCTACTGCTCTTTTACTTTACCTTGGGTGGGTTGGCCTCAGGTTTTCAGTAAACTCCCAGGTCTCTCTCTTCTTCCAGGATCTCCAGTGATTACTCATACTTTACTTTCTACTTGGAGTCCTACATCCCAAGAGTATTACCTTGCAGCTCCCTGTGTTACCATCATACTTATCCTCTTAGCACAAGAAATCTGGACAAGCCTAAAATAATCGGGGGGGGGGGGGTGACAAAAGGCCCAAAAATATGGTCATATTTTATATATTGCTCCGATAAACTTTGAGACATGCTAGAGTAACAGGATTTGTGTTAGCATGTATTTTCTTATGGATATGATGTCTGAAACTGAAATGTACTTCATTATTTAGTGACTTCAATTCTCATTAATTTGCCAGAAAACCACAAATTTTATAAAGAACAGACCAAAAATATGAGGCAAAAATTTGGACATTCTATGAAAATCTGGACAGTTGAGGACTATGGCTACCACTAAACTTCTGGCTCCCAATATTTCAAATACACCTACGTCTTGCTATTCCGATGTGTGTAACCTTATAGTTGTAGTATTTCATCTGTCTTAGCTAATATTGGACTCTTTCTGAAACATTCTTTTCAGCACATTATGTTTTCTTCTCACATATCTAAGTATGTGGTGGACATCTCTTTTCTACTAATACTTATCCAAGTGGCTGTAATTTATGTGTCTGCCCTTTCATGGATCAATCTGAATTTTCCCTTTAAATGAACAGACAGAAAGGTGGAAAAAATATCAGTGTTCTTCTGCGGATTCTTGATATGGGTAAAAAGATACATTCCATGCTCTCTGTAGCACATAGTTCTGCATTGTAAGTTACCAGTGGATATATCTTCACTTTAATCCCATTAACCAGTTGGGGTATTGGCACTGCAGCTAGTTTACATCTGGAAGTGTAATAGTTAGTATTGGTACCTTCCACTACTTGGCTCAGTTCTCAGATGGGGCTCCTTCAGCACAGAATCTGCATACCCTTCCTGGGTTTTATGTGGGTTTTCACTGAACACTGCTATTTCCTCCCATATCTCATAGGAGAAATGGATTTTTGCCAAATTGCCTGGAGATGTGCATACATGCATGTGCAGATTTGTGTATGTGCATGTGTGTGTGTGTGTGTGTGTGTGTGTGTGTGTGTGTATGTGTGTATGTGTGGGGGTATGTATATTCTCATGCACGTGTATGTGTATATGCTTTCTAGAATTAGTTTTCTGCTTTAAGCCTACAAACTACTGTATTCCTGAAAAGGATGAAGAAGACATCTGATAGCTAAATGAAAGAATATCAAAACTTTTCAAAAATAATCCAGTAACAGACAACTCCATGATGGAATAGACCTTTAAAAAGTTAGATACAAAAAAGGCACGTTTCATAATTTATGAAAGGTTTCCTTCTTCTGTTAAACACAAATTAAACACAAAAACTTGTAAGCTAAAAAAAATTACATGGACTAAACCATTTGAGTTCGACTCATACTTGTTTATTGTAAAGATAAATAGCAAACCTTTTTTGACTATTGTATTTTTTGAACATTAGCCATGGCTTCTGTTACAATTAAAAGATGGTGTTACAGCCACTGTTAAGGGTGGTTCCACTGAGAAACATTTGAAGTCAGGACTGCTGTCAAATTATTTTAACATATACAATGAACACCAAACACAGTTTTTTTTAAACTAAGTCCTAGTCGACAGTTATTTATTTATTTATCCTTTTTTGACCGGGTTAGTTCCATTCAAAATGAATGTATGTATGTACATATGTTTGTATGTATGTATGTATTTATTTATTTATCCTTTGTTGACCAGGCAAGTCACATTAGGTTAGTTGCCTCTTTTCAGGGGAGCACCAAGGAGAATTTGTACAACTGGGGAAATTTGGACAGGGTGTCCGGGAACTTCTTGTACTGTTTTTGAGCACTAGATGGCACCAGAGGGCTGTTACTGCTGCTTGGAATAACTCCAGGTTAGAGGCTATCAGAAATAAGGAAGTGGAGGAAAGCAGTGTAAAATGTTTTAGAAATATAGAGAAGTATTGAACTGAGGGAAATCATGATGGATAAGGAAACAATCTGTTCTGGAGACATTGAAAGATTATTCTTTTGTAGTGGATGATACAAATAAGCAAGATTTAACTGCTTCTCACACTGCTTCTGTGTGAGGAAGCATTAAATAACAGAGCTGGAAATAGTGGAATGCAGAATTAAAAATTACTGGAGTTATTTGACATGGAGGAACCAGGGCATGAGTCTGCTGTATCATGAGGTGAGAAAGCAGATCATTTATTTACAGAGGATGAGGAACAGAAATAACCATTTTCTGCTAAAATTACTGGCAGAGGAGAATCATTTCAGGGTACAAGTAAAACTTTTTAAGTGATCATTGGTAACAAAGGGACAAGAACAAGGTACTGTAAATGTTTTTCATAATAAAGGAGCACTGCAAAACTAAGATCTAGATGTAGTGATATTGTAGAGCGGTGTTTTGTTTGGGACAATTTATTCATGCTATTAGGATTCTATGTAAGAGATGTAAAGTCTTTTATTCATTTAGGTAAAGAAGCATTCTGTGACATTACATTTGAAACTAAATTTTTGGTGCATAAATTCCTAAATGAATGTGAAAAGGAAAAAAAGACATTTATCCATGGAATGATTACATTTTTGTGGGTCAAAGGCTGAATTTAAAAAAGCATTTGTTTGTTCAATTCAATTCAGCATCAATGCTAGAGAACTGGAGGAATTCAAAGAAATGTTTACTTAAATATAGTGAAAAAATGAAAATATTACGAAAACAACAGATGGGGGACATGTATGGAATGGTGGCCGGGAAATGGATGTCATTTTACATGTGAAGCAGGATGTTTTGCAACATTTACCTAGTGTGATATTTGTAGAAGGCTTTACTGTAACGTACCAAAGCCAACAGAAAACCTGATATTTTTGTGGGAACATGGAACATTTAATTCAAGACTGTAAAAAGGTTAAGTGTAAAGAATGCAGAGAGGTGGGTCATAACAAGGAATAAATATAAAAAGGAATATAGTGTGTGTGTGTGTGTGTGTGTGTGTGTGTGTGTGTGTGTGTGTGTGAGTGTGTGTGTGTGTGTGTGTGTGTGTGTGTGTGTGTGTGTGTGTGTGTGCGTGTGTGTGTGTGCGTGTGTGTGTGTGGGCCATTGTTGGTTTGACTGTGCTCAAAAAGAAAGTGAAACAGTACAAGATGAAATGTAGAAGTTATCAGAAAAGTGATGATATAGAACAAATAATGGTGGATAAGAAGGAGAATCTAAATGAAGTAGATAAGGCTAATTTATTTTATTTATTTAACATTTGTTAACCGGGAAAGTTCAATTTGGAACTAAGCCAATTTTCAGCTGAGACCTGGGGAGAAATGCTCCAGATGCATGTCTTTCAAATGTGGGAGGAAACTGGAGCACCTGGAGGAAACTCACACGAATGCAGGGAGGACATGCAGACTCTGCAAAGAAGGCACCCCAACTGAGAATCAAACCAGAGAACCTCTTGTTGTGAGGCAACAATGCTACCTCTGCACCACTGCACCGTCCAATGTTTTATTTAATGTTTAATTAATGTCTAATGTTCAAGAAAGTGAAATACAGGAACTTGAAATTAAGACGTCACATGTTTGGACGACTATTAAGAGAACAATCAGATCAGGAAGATGTGGAAGTGGAAGAATTAGTTAGACTAGAAAGGAAAAATACTATAGGGCAAAGTGTGAGAGAAATGAAAGGAAAGTTTAGAAATATTCCTCCAAAAGTTAAAAAAAGGTAAAGGAATAATGTTAGAGTGGTCTTGATTGATGTCAACAGGCTTGTAAATAAATTCACAAGATTATCAATATTAAAATGGTTTGCAGGTTTATGTGCTGATCTTATCTTTACTAGATGCAAGGTTTATACCTCTTGAGGACAGAATGCAAGACGAAAAATTATGGGTACACAAAATTGTATGGAATTTCGGAAATGAATGATGTTCAGCATAAACATTTTTGTTTCCTGATATTGTAAAAATATTAGTTATTCATGTTGTTTACACTGGAAGAGTAACTGTGGTAGATATCAGATGGGAAAACAATGTATTCAGACCAATAAGGGTATATGCATTATTATAATGGGAGATGTCATAAAAGGAAATATTGCCAGCCCAGCTATCTGGAATTTTGTAAATAATTATATGTCATTTGTGAATATTAATATGAACTATATAGAAGTGTGACAGAATGAGACACTGCCAGCCCAGTTATCTGGAATTTTGTAAATAATTATATGTCCTTTGTGAATATCGACATGATTCATATGCTTATTTTACAGATTTATTAGAGCTGTGTGTTGTCTGTATATCAAACTGCTGGCACAGAAGTGTGAGTAAAGTACTGAGCTTAGAGGTGTGATCACAGTGTACCCTGCTGGATTAGAACAGAAATGTATGTAAACTACTGTAAGTATTAATTGTAATTGTTAAATTAATATCAAGTATTACTGCTGGGTTAGCTTGGATGACATCACTTTTTGTCACCTGAATGTAGTTCCCAAGCTAAACCCTTATTGTCAGAAACTATCAGCATTTAGAATCTCCCTGTGAAAAATACATAACCTTCAGATGTTTGCAGATCCTGAAACTCCTAAAAACAATAAAACACTTCTACATCTCAAGCCTAGTAATTATCTCTCTCTTTCAAGGCACAACAGAGAGTCATCCTAGTATAGACATCCTGTCTCCTGTTGACTGAAACCGAAAGATAACATCTCTTTTATTATGCAGTTATAAAACAATTTAATTTCAACTATTTTACCGAAGTTTTGCAAGTTAACCTAATATGTGGCCATTCCCACTGTTAAAACACACACATTTGCACAGTTACAATAGTTTATGTTCATTTCTGTTCTAATCCAGAAGGGTACACTGTGGTCACACCTCTAAGCTTAGTACTTTACACACACTTCTGTGCCAGCAGTTTGATATACAGACAACACATAGCTCTAATACAGCTGTAATACAAGCATATGAATCATATCGATATTCACAAAAGACATATAATTATTTACAAAATTCCATTTAGCTGGGCTGACAGTGTTTCCTTCTGTCACACATCTGTATCCTCAGGAAAGACTTGATAAAAGAATGTTTGGATGATATGGGAAATCTGGAATGAAAGATTAAGAGAAAATTCATTTGCTAAAAGATTCACTCTTTTGGACATTTTTGAAAAGGATAAAATGTTGGTCATGGATGAAAGGGTGGGAGGGGAATAATGAATTAAATTAAGTTTTGCATTTTGGGGGGGGGGTTGAAAAGGAGTTATATAATTGTATATATACATTGCATATATTTAACATATTATAAACATTGTAAATGTCATGTGCAATTATTGAAATTGTTGTAAAATAGTATAAAGTTATGTAAATAGCATGTGTAGTGTCTACAAATAATAAAAAAAAATGCTTTTTCATAGGTGCTATGGGATCTTTTAAATCCACCTGAGTGACCACCAGCTCAAGCAAATGAGTCCACAATTTAACATCTAATCTGTAGTAAAACACACTCAGGAGTGCAGCACCCCCTTTATGCTGCATTGTACTGCAGTGTAAGCAATGCATCTACCAGCTGTGGAAGTAAAACCCACAGCCTTCTGTATTAAAGTCAAGCTGCTACCTGTTGCACTAATGACACTTTGGATAATTTATTTATTGTAAGTTGATAATGGGTATGTGGGGTGACCCTTTTCAGCCATGACTTGGGTTCCAAGGGACCAACAAAAATAAATTGCATCACGACATACATTTCAGATGATCAGATGTCCATGGGAGCAGCAGGCATAAACAGCATAAATTTCAGGAGCATTAATAGCATTGAACAAAGGTAGTATTCAGATGTACAGGTAACCTCATGCTTTGATTAGTAGTAGGATTGATATTTGAATGGTATGTATTATTTACAGAAAGAGAGATTGTTTCACCAAAAGCAATCACTTATAATATTTGCAACAGCATTTTACCCCATATTAGTATTTATAATATTCCTAGCAAAGTTTGATGTACCAGTAGAATATTAGACTACACTATTAGAACAATTACCATTTTTATTACAGACAAAAGCCCCACGGAGTCCAAGGTCTGCGAGCAGAGAGCGGAAGAAAAGAAAAGTTTATTGAAAGAACATATGGACTCAGTTGTAGTCAACATGTCAAAAATAATACTAAATAAGGAACAAATGAATTTACTTTAGAAAGGATTAAGTTTTATACCATCAGTGCGATCAATGCTACATGAAATAGTAGCAAATTTAAAATGTTTTGGACGGAATGTCACCCTGAAATATATCTTTGCAACTAATGATGAAGATGGAACAAAAGATAGATGTCATTTTAAGAAAC
Organism: Protopterus annectens; assembly: GCF_019279795.1. Lineage (NCBI taxonomy): Eukaryota > Metazoa > Chordata > Ceratodontiformes > Protopteridae > Protopterus > Protopterus annectens. Next base: position 559,711,446 of record NC_056743.1, on the reverse strand, counting down.
CAAGTAGTTTTGTTCCACTTACACATGCATTTGTGGATATGTTTGCTCGATTATGTGAGAATGAGATCTCTGAACTTAGACAAGGAAACAGAACAAAACATTATTACAACCCGACTAAAGAAGTGTTCAAAGGGTTAAAGGAATTGCAACAAAAGAGTGATATTGTGATAAGACCAGCAGACAAAGGTGCGGCAATTGTGGTAATGGATTCATCAAAGTATGTGTTTAAGATGGAAGAAATGTTAAGCAATAAGGAGACTTATTTAATAATAAATAAGAGAGAATTGAATGTGCTATTAGCCAATATGAAGGACACACTGTATGAAATGCTAAAGAATGGAATGTTAACAAGAGAGTTATTTAAGTACTTTGAAGTTTTACTTCCGACAGTACCGTCCATAAGTGGCTTACCTAAGATACACAAGAACTGTTTTAAACCACCAATGCACCCGATAGTAGGAGGCAGAAGATGGATAACTGAACACGTATCTATATATTTGGAAGATCAATTAAAAAATCTTATGTATAAAGCAAACACGGTGGTGAAAGATTCTGCACAATTTTTACAACAGCTGTATGAGAAAATGGAACCTAGGAAGTCTTTTGAAGGTCTCCTTTTGGTAACAATGGTTGTGAATAGTCTATTCACTACCATACCGAATGACTTTGGTATAGAGTCTGTTCGCAAATTTGCAAGTATGGAATCATTGAACACTAGTTTGACTTGTCATCTTCTAGACGTAGTTCTAGACAATAATGTATTTGTATATGGCAATACTTACTATTGGCAGAGATGGGGGGTGGCGATGGGGACCCTCTGTGCCAATAGTTATGCCAATTTAGTACTTGCTCAATGGGAAAAGGAATGGTATGAAGATATGAGAAACATCTGGAGAGACAACCTACTACTATATAACAGATTTGTGGATGACACTTTTATTCTCTGGGAAGGGAATGACACATCACTTAAAGAGTTCATTGATTTCTTGTCTAGTACAACCACCTTTCTGAAATTTGATGTGAAGAGCTCAAGTTATGAAATTGAATTCCTGGATGTAAAATTAATGTTAGATCCAGTCGAAGGTATAAAGACAACAGTGTTTAGGAAACTGATGTGGCGGAAACATATGTTGCATTATACTAGCATGCACCCTAGGCATATATTTAATAACATAGTAGATAACCAGGTGGCTCATATTTCTAAACTATGTACGGATGAAGATGTTTTCATAGATGAACAGGAGAAACGTCTGAATAACTTTATGGAAAGAGGCTATGAAGAGAGAAGAATATATAAGAGCAAAGGACAAGCATTGGCTCTATGAGAACAGAAAGGACAACCTTATTATTTGAGATGGCAACAACAAGGTATAAAACAGAACTAAGGAAGAAATACTAATAACAGTAAGCTAAGATGTATGCTTACTTATGCTACTGATAATGCAGCAATATGCAAAGTGATCAACAAGTATTGGCCTGTCTTGACATCTGACCATAAAATCAAGGAACTGCTGGGAGAAAATCCAAGTTTTGTTTTTAAAAACAAAAAGAACCTTAAAAGACTGCTATGTCAGAAAGATGGGAAGGATGAAAATAGATCAAAGGAAGTAAGTGCTTCTCAGAAATCAAATAAGGGCACCCGCAAATGTGGCTTTTGTATCAACACAAGCAATGTCTTTGTGCATCCGAAAACTAATAGGGAATATTGTTTCATGGATGGGTAAACTGCAACAGTAAAAATATTATATATGTCACAACTTGCATGGTCTGTAAGGCCTTCTATATAGGCAAGACTAATGGGACGCTAAAAGAATGTATTCTTAGACATGCTTCAGACATAAGAAACAAAGTAGAAACAAACGCTCTTTTTCAGCATATTTCCAAATTTAGTAATCATACATTCAGATTCATGGCTTTATCACATATTAAAGAATCTATACGAGGTGGAGATTTGTTCAGTAAAACAGAGGCTGAAGAAACAAGATGGATAATGAATCTAAGGGCAGATCATCCACCAGGGCTAAATGGAATAGTGCCTTTTAAGCCCATTCTTAGAGAACGAAACATCAAATACAAGAGTTAGCTGTATATTGAAGCTCTACCACTTTAAAATGATATCATACAGGAGGGAGTGTTGGCGGCCCTTAGATCAGCTAAAAAGGACTAATTTTATTAAGAAAACAGGATCTGAAGAAGGTTTGAATAACCAAAAGCACTTGTCCTGTTCCTGAACACAAGTTAATTTTAAGTATTTTAATAAAGAGAGATTTTAGCTATTTTTGCTTACACAGCATTATACTGATACTGAGGAGGTGGTACATTCATTTTATGTTTGTAGTTGGTTTCTTTTGTTTGAACTGCCTTTGGTAGAGTGTTTTTTTTTGACCTGATAAAAGAAACCAAAGACATGCTTAAACAATTTAAACAATCTTCTTCCAAAGAATCCAAGTTTCATTCCACTCTTCTGGCTAAATAAGCAGACCACATAGCCAAGCCCTTTACATGCTTGTATAGTTTGTCAGGTTGGGAGCCAGGCTGGCAACTCAACACCAAAAAACTCCACTGCCAATCGCTCTGTGGACTGTTGTTCCACTGTGGTGACCTCTAACAGGGAAAGCAGAAAAGAGAAGAAGAAGATTCTACAACCCATGTTGAAACATGCATCATTATCCCGCCACCAAAAGTACCTGTCCCAAAATCCCCTAAAGACTGGAGACCTATTTTTGCTCTATGTCCCCTAACTAAAATCTTTAAAAAACTTCTCAAACATTTTAATAGCTATGGTCTTCTATCAAACAAATTACATGGTTTCAGAAATGCCATTAGTACCTGCACATTCTCACTCACTGCCGCAAACTCTATCTACTGCAAGAGTATTTGTAAATCTAACTGGAGCCTTTGAAACAGTTGACCCCAAACTCCTCATAAACAAACTTGCCAAGCTAAACTTTGGTCAGATTACTGTTAATTGATTCAAAAGTCATATATAAAACAGAACTTTCTAAGTTCATAAAAAATTATCTTGAGTCCCCAATGGGTACCTTTAACACTGGTTTTCCACAAGGATCAATACCTTTGTCCCCTTTTCATGTTCTTGTTTATCAATGACTTACCAGATGGTGTTTCCTCTTTAAATGTTGTACTCTGGACAGATGATATACTGTTTCTAGAAGCAAGCAAGCATCATCCTAATTTACAGACTGAGTTGTAACAATCATTTATCAAAGTCTGCCACTGGGCCACTTCAAAGAAACTATTAACAAACTATAAAAACAATGTAGTGCTCTTGTCATCCTCCAGAAAATACCCCAGATACCTTCACTTACTATCACTGACTCCAATAACAATGCAATTCCCCTAGCTACTGAATATAAACATATCGGACTTAATCTTGACTGTTCTTTTAGTCTCTCCAGCCATACTCATACCATTAACCAAAAGGTCCTCTCTCAACTTAAGCTTTGTTATAGCATCATCCATCTCCTGTCCACTGTTGCTAGACTTACTAGAACTAAAAATGTGCTACTCCCCAAACTTGAATGGTACCTTCTTCTACTAACCTTCCATTCCTCACAAAATTTCAGGAAACTTCAAACCACAGTTAACAAAATGGATTTGCCTTTCTAGCAAGTAAAACTTCTCAACCCTGTCTCTTATACAAAAATAGACTGACTCTCAGTAAAAGAAAGATCAACCTTTTTATTGGTTCACAAATATTTAAAATATTACTTGAAGGTTGCTGCCCCCTTTACAAAGACTACTCTCCAGTAAAGAACCAAATGAATCCCTCAGAAATTTGCAACCTAATCATATTTCCCTTTTAAGACTTTGATTTAAAACTGTAGTTGGAGAAAGAACCTTTTCAAGACTTGGCCTTGCCATTTGGAAGAATCTCCCTGCTAACCTTAAGGGCAATGATTCAATAACAATTTTCAAAACAGCTCTTACTGATCAACTCCATAAAGAAAAGACACTGCATGTCAATGTTTCATTGGTAAAGGATGACAATTCTGCCATGTTGTCTGGTCAGACTTTGTAATCCTACTTCCTAGCTTCCTAGATATTTGTGTATATGTATTTTTGGTCACCTACATATTACTTACTGATTATATATATATATATATATATATATATATATATATATATAAAACTGTATTTTGTTTGTGTATCATGTTTTCACTTATTGAATTTGTGTATGTATAACTGTATCACCTTTGCCCACCTACCCAGTGAACAAATACAAAATAAGTAAATAAATAACTGTGCTATTGTTTTGGTTACTTAACCTGTGCCCCTGATATAGGTACATTCTAATGCTTGCTTAAGTTGCACTTTTAGTGTGGTCTTGAATTTTAGTAGTGAGCCCAGAGAACTTACTTCAGTGGGAAGGTGGTTCCAAGTAGCTGGGGCAATTTCTGTTAAGGCTTTTTCTCCTGTGGAAGGACAAAATCTAGGTCTTGTAAGGAGTAGCCCTCCTCTTGGGAGAGCTTCTGAAAGCATCACTTGAATGTCTAAAGTGAAGCTTGGATTTAAGTGGGGGCAATGACCAAGTACCAGAATTCTGAATACGAGGGCACTAAGTATTAGTAAAGATCTTCTTTGGATTGAGAGGCAGTGGAATCTTTGATGCAAGGAATGTCTTGCTTCTTCTCCTTTCAGCTTTTCCTGTTAGGGATCACCACAGTGGAACAATGGTCCTCAGAATGATTGGCAGTGGAGTTTTACGGTGTCGAGTTGCCAGCCCAGTGCCCAACCTTTCACAGAAGGCACACCCACACTCACATCTAAGATGAATTTAGAGTGTCCAATCCATCTACAGCATGTCTTTAGGATGTGGGAGGAAAACGGAGCACTCAGAGGAAACCCAGGCAATCACAGGGAGGACATGCAGACTCTGCACAGAAGGCACTTCAGCCAAGAATCAAACAGGAGAACCTCTTGCTGTGAGGTGGCAACACTAACTGCTGCACCAGCATAGCCATCCCTGCACCACCGAGGCTGCCCTAAGGAATAGCTTGCTGAGTGCAAAATGGCACATTTAGTCTGATGAGCCATCTGTTAATATAGTCATACTGTTAGTTTTATCCACTAAATAGAACTGCTAGCTATATTTTCATCTACTGGCTGGCAATTACCACATGATCCTTGAGTCTTGAAATATGACTATTCTATAGCATGACATAAATTTGTCTAGAACAATTCAGGATTGACTAGAAAACATATACAATTGTTTAGGCTTGTTGACTGCACTGTAATAGAAAACAACCTGGGAATTTTGAGAAAAAACATAAAACACAGTGAGCATATTATCTTATGATTCCCATCCTCACCCTAGCAGCTCCATTGTGATTACTTTTTTGTATTTGTCCAGCAAAATATTCCTTTCCATAGCTACTCCTGGAATTTGTTGTAATTACGCATGACTATGGGAAACCTCAAAACTGGTTCTGTTGGTTGCAGTTTGGTTGGCCAGTAACTGAAAGAAGCCAAAACTCAAAGAAATGCAGTTTTCTGAGCAAAAAATGTAAGGAGTACTTTATTTTATTTTTATTTTATTTATTTTCCATTTGTTTACTGGGTTAGTCCGACTGGACACAAGGTGACCATTTTCAGCGTAGGCCGGGGGAGAAAAGCGTCTATATCATGTTGTCAAAAGACTAAAATGTCGAACAGCAATATGATCGTAAATGCCATACATCTTAATTGTTCTTGTGGGGGGGGGCTGCACCCCCCGCTAATTATATATGCCAACTCCGAGATCGCACTACAGTGAGGAAAGGGCAAATTTCCTGATCCTCACTGTACCATGATGTACCATCAGGTACCATGTACCATGCAATAACACTCGATGTACGGCATTTACGATATTATTGCCGTTCGACATTTTCAAAATTCGATAATGTGAAGTAGACCCGAAGAAAAGCTCCAGATACATAGTAAAAAAATATAAAAAAATAATAAAAATAATAAACAATTATATAAACATAGCTATTTTGTATAAAGGGCATAGCACATATAAAAGAAGTAAAATCAGAGTTTTACAAATGATGCAGCATACAGTGGTTGGAATATTGAGAAATAAATTTGACAAGATATTATGCAACAAATATACCATTGCTTGAACATAAATTCAAAAAGAAGTTTCCATAGACAAACAGGGTCATAAACTTGAAATCATAACTATAAAGGTGGCCTAAACACCTAGTTCACAGTACTATGCACTAAGTAAAACTACACAGTACACCTGTGATTTAGGGATGTTGAATGTCAGGAACAGTTGAAATTAGTCTGGTTCTGTACAGGAACATATCCAAGTTTTGAATAGGAGATCTTTTAGTAGGGATTTGAAAGTATGTTTACTATTTAGACATCTAATGTCATGGGGTAGAGAGTTCCAGGCCTTAGCAACTGCACAGGAATAAAGAGATTGGCCTGAGTTATGTAAGTAATTGGTAACAGTCAGCAGGGTGGTATTGGAAGATCTTAGTTGACACACAGTATTATGAAGGTGAGCAGACCAGACAGGGGAGGTATTTTATTTGGTTGGTATAACAGTTGATGGTACAGGAGAAGCTGATTATATTTTAGTAGGTTAGGAAGTTCTAACCATCCTAGTTGTCTTAGAGAAAGGCAATGGTTGCAAATTTTGAGATTTTATTGTAGCAGGTAGATAGTTTCAGAAGGTCAGATTTGTTTTACAGTAGACTCTCTTTTAATGGATATTAATGTAGTGAATAACCCTTATGGTACTAGTGAATCCATGCTTATGAGTGACAGCTGACTCCTATACTTACCTTGTGAATAGCCCATTGCTTCTCTAAAGTTTGCTAGGTTGGGGGAGTGGAAATAGATTTTTAAGCCTTTCATCTGTATCACACACACACACACACACACACACACACACACACACACACACACACACACACACACACACACACACACACATATGCACACACCTGCAGACAATTTTGAGGTTACCAATTTATCTGCCTGATATCTTAGAGGTGGGGTGGCCAGGGCACCTGGGGAAAACCCAAGCAAACCCAGCAAGGACATGCAGATTCTGCAAAGATTACACCTAAGGTGAGAATTAAACTGGAGAGCCTCTTACTGTCAGGTGACAGTGCTGCTCCGTCCAGCACTGTGTCACCTACTAGATAGCTTTAAAAAATAATTTCGAATGTAGTAGCTACTTAGCCAAAGCAGGCAGACAGCCATTATAATATGGCCCTTGTGCTGGCTACAATGGTGTGCTGAGAATAATCTTACACTTATGCAAGATTCAGCATCTGTCTGCACTCATTGTCAACATTTTCTTGAGATGCATTTATTACTGCTATTCACAAAATTGTCCGAAACTATTAGATGTAAGCCTACAGACCAAAAATGTGACTGCTATGAAATGTGCACACTGTACTAACAGAATCCTAATGACACCATTACTACTATAAACCCATGCCAATATAAGTTCATTATTGTATAGTCATATCTTATTGACTAAGTTTACTTTTATTATCTTGTAAGTTTATTCATAGATGTACATATTCTGGTTATTTACCCTGATCTAACTAAAGTTTTGGTATCCTTTCACACCATGGATCTCCTGAGACCTGTATTAACCTAGCTGCAAATCCACATATCCTTTGTAGTATTTGGATGAATACATTTGATGATGATGATTATAAAAGGGGGACTATTGTTATCACTACAAATGACTTTGCTAAACTTCATTACATAACTGTGACTGGGATGCTACATTACAAATAGTCTCAGATTCAGTAGTACTGAATGTGCAGCTCTGGTTTAGTACTGCACCACAGATGCTTATGTGCATACCAGAGAGCATCCCTATATTTAATCTAACATAAAGTAAAAACAGTGCAAGTAAAACAAATCTTAGCTGATTAGAAACTCTAGACTTAATTTAATGGACTTCTGTCTCTTTCACCTTTCAATATAGTCTGGAGTGTTGTCACTGGTGCAACATGTAGCACAGTCACCTTTGGTGCAAAGGGCTGTGGGTTCTATTCTCACACCAGGTAGATTGATTCTGCCACTGCAGTGCAACATAAGAGGGGTGCTGCATTCCTGGGTGCGTTGTCTTTTGGATGCGATGTTAAATTAAGTCCCCATCATCCTGAGATGGTGGTAGCTCAGGTGGGTATAAAAGATCCCATGTTACCTATCAAAAAGAGTAGGGGGAAATCCCCTGATACCCTGGCCAAATTTACCTGCTAGTATAAATACCACCTCAGGTCTCCCCTGAAAAGAATGTATTTGCCTAGTGGGACTAACCTGGTCAACAAAATGATAAAAAAATTAAGAGAGATTTTTCAGCGAAAAAAGAAATGTAGCCCATCATATCAAAATCATATATTGCTTGTAGCACTTAATCTAAATAGGAAACATATTCTATTTTATATTTGAAACAGTGGCTTTAAATTTTGTGTTGCTCTCATGTAATGACTAACAGGAGAGAAGGACTCATTCTGCTTGTTGCCAGTAGGCTGAGAACGTAGAATTTTATCTAATGACCTACTGATTTAACTTATTTGAAATGCTTAGATCAGAACAGTGACCCATTATTAACATTAAAAGATTTACTTTACCCATACTCTATCATGTATACCTGCTTATTAATATGTATACATTTGACAGATAATAGACATATGTTCATTATTTCCTGTATAGGTTCATAGACTGGTACAAGATTAATTGTCCTTGTGGGCTATTTTAAGCCTAGCCAATTACCCCATGTAAGAATCAAACCTTCTACCTTGTGTCTGTAAGGCAAACACCTTAACCATTATGTCAACCTAGCACCCAAATGGTCTCTTAAATGTCAACCAACTGAAGAAATGCACACACACACACACACACACACACACACACACACACACACACACACACACACACACACACACACACACACACACACACACACACACACACCAGTTGACTGCAATGAGATTAGAACCTCTACCTATCTAGGTACACCAGCTAGAGGTCTCAGTACTTAATGCAAGCACCATGCCACAAGTCTAAAAAAAATTAACTTGCCTAACAGGCTCAGTTTGCAGAGTTTGTGTCAGCTAATCCACATGCATAGCCAGCAACTTTTGATGACTGGCAAGTACTAGGGTAGCTGCCCTTGCAGGCCATTTTAAGCCTAGCATATTTGCCTTGAATAGTGAGACTCAAACCTTGTACTTTGTGTCAGGTTGCAGACATCTTAACCATTATGTCATCACCAAAAGCTTTGCTGTCTAAAATCTGGTTCTGTCAATGTAAGAAGACATGCTAATAATACATGCTAGAAAAGAAGTACATGTGAGAAAATAAAAATAGCACAAAATAAAAGAAGGCAGTGAAACTTCAGCCCTGCATCAGCACTTACAGAGATTCATAAAGCAAAGTACATGGCTGATAGCTGACTACAAGCCTTGGTAGGGCTCACATAAAACCCTTAGTACGGCTCGCATGAGGCTTGGTACAGGTCGTATTAAAAAGCCTGCTGTTCATTATATAGCTAAAACAGATTACATATAATGAAGCTGTACTTTAAAGGAACAAAAATAGCTTTTTTTCTTGTCATATTTAATTGGATGTAAACATCCTAGTCTCTTCATAGTCATTGTTTTGTGGAATGTGTATCTTTTAAACAGTTTTAGTTTCACTAGGTTAGGGATCTGCATTAAATCAGTTGTAATTTTTCGTGCTTCTTATATGTATTTCTTATTTTTTTTCAGATAGACAGCTTATTTAAGAATGTTTGCATTTTATCAGGTTCAGATTAGTGAATATGCCATGTAAAACTGAAACAGGATTTTTGCTTGATTGATTCCCCCTGGGTCTTAACAGTGGTATGTATCTCAATCTGCAGTATTTTTTGGGTGCGGCAGGTGTCATGGTAATGTACACCTGAATTTTTTGCATAGCATGTTGTCATGTCCATGAACATTATACCATAAGCTTCTCTATTACAAAATAAAATGTATATAATTAGAAATCTGTGTAACTAGTTCATAAATATATTCATCTGTGTACCGATGATATTTTCCCTGATGATCAGTACAAAATTGTTATATAAATGGTTGAAGAAATTCAGAAACCCTTATTTATTGTAAGACTGAGATGGTGATGATATTCTACACAGTAACATCAATAGGTCATCATCAGCCATGTGACATAAATATTATTAATATTATAATGCAGTAATGAACTTCAGGATATTTTATTGTAGAACATTACTTTGAAGAAAATGAAATTGCTTTGGCTCATGATTTGATGTCTCATGAGATCCTCTTTGGGGAGGGTCTCTGTAAAAGTAAAACATGGCCTTGAATATTACCTAACCTGTAAACCCCTTTTCCAGATGGCCTTTTCAAAAGTAATAGGTATTCTCCTTGAGAAGCCAGTACTGGTCTAATGCCTGCTTAGGTGCTGACACAAGGTGATGTTAGACACACCCATATATCAACTGCATGTTGCAGATTCTCTTCACTTTTTTCACTACTTTTGATTGGGATTGATCCCACTGTAGTGCTGGAAGAATCCCAAAAGGGTTAATCACATAGGTAAAACTGCAAAGTGCTAGGCTGTGGAAGAGAAAAGGGGCTGACATAGAGGGAGGACAAAAAAATCTACCTTGGCTAACATTAGTATATGTCTTAAGTTTGTTGTAATGGTTGCAGCTACTCGTACTTGTTAGATTCATATACAGTAAAACACAGGCAAACTAATTAACATGGCATACATAGCTAGGATGTGGAGCACAGTCCCCTGCACCAGGGGTAAAACAACCTCATCCCTCCTGCAAAATAGTGTTTTTTTATATATATATTTGGCCCATTTCTCCTATGAACATCACCCCCACAATTTTCTATTGCTCCTGTTTGTTCTCCCAAAGCATAAAATTCTAGGATTTATTTATTTATCATTTGTTGACAGGGTTAGTCCCACTAAATTAGTAACCTATCTCCAGGGGAAACCCGAGTTGGTATTTACACTACTAGGGGAAATTTGGCCAGGGCATGGAAATTCCTCTACTGTTTTATTGTGAGCAGGAACTTTTCTGCTGCTGAATTTCCTGATTCTACTCCTGGTGTGGTGGCAGCTAGGAGAAGTTGTAAAGTAATGGAGGGAGAAGAAAGTAGTTTGTATGGGATAACTTAGTGTTACTTTTGGGTTTTGAAGCAAAATACATTAGATCCTTCATTTATTCATTTAGGGAAAGAGACATTTTGTGACTTAAAATTAAAACTTAATGAAAAGATATTTGTTTAATTGCAATAAATTGCAAAAAAAAAAAAAAAAAAAAAAAGACTATTACCCAGGGAATGAACTCATATTTCCAGGGAAGGGACTGAATAAAAAAATGTTTGTTCAAATTTGCACTGATGAAATTGAGTTAAAAGTGTTAGAATTACTTTTCATTTATGTATTACACATTTTCTGATATCATGAAAGTTAAAGATGTGAGGGATATTTGGAACTGGGGGTAGAAAGTGGTTGTTATTGTAATATATGAAAAAGATATGATAAAGTATTTGCCAAATGTTATATATATAGATGGTAATGAAGGAACAATTTGGTATATGGGGTAGCCAAAAATGTTTTTTGTATTTATTTTTATTTTATTTTTTTTAATGGACATTTCAGTCATCTGCAAAATGAGTGTACAAAGTGAAGGGCACTTTTGGTTTGAATGTAAGAATAAGCAATACATTGTTGAGCAGGATGTTGAAAAAATATTGGAATGTCTGAAAGTAATGAGGAAGTAGGGGAAATGCAAAAAAGTGTTAATGAAAAAGAGGATGAAGTAATAAAATATGACTTAGATACAAATGTTATACTTCAGGAGGATGAAGGTAACTGTAATAAGAGTGTTGAAAAGTAAGAAATTGAAAGTGATAAGTCAGATGTTTATGAAGGGAGTGCAAATGATGTTAGGAAAATAAACTGGATAGGTGCTAGTGTTAGGGTGAAGAAAAGAAGATTTAAAAATGCACCAAAAATATTATAAAGAAAGGTACGGAGTAGTTTTAGATTTCTTTAAGTTAATAAAAATAGTGAAACATATGATTCTGAAAGCCAATGAATAGTTGTATATAAACTCAGAAAAATAGTTGGGGAAAGAATAAAAAATAAGAAAACAAACATGTAAAATACTTCCCTTAAACTTAAAAAGGAGAAATAATTTTAGAGTCCTTTCAATAAATATGAATAATATTATTAATATTGTAAGAAGGATATGGATACTGTAATGGTGTGCTAAATGTGATGCAGATATTTTTCTTGTAGAGGATGTATGATTCCCTACAAGTGAAGAAAAGCTGCAAACATAATTATGGGGTGGAAAAATAATATGGAATTTAGAAGTGTAGGTTGTTCTGGAGAGGGCGTATTGTATAAAATACAGTTTAAATATTAGATGTAACATTAATAAGGATGGGAAGATTGTTGTGGATGTGAGGTGGACAGAATTTGTTTATAGAATTATAGCATTATATGCATACACAAATGGCAAGAAAAAAGTGAATCTGTTTTGTCAAATATTACATTATGTGATGTTTTACATGAAAATTATTATTGTAGTTGACATTGTGATTTGAGGAGGAAATGTAAAAAGAAAGGGAAATCTATTAAAAAATAACAAGATAAACTGTGGTAAGTTATCTATGTGGAATAAAAGCCAATGGACTTATAAAATAGGGGGAATTGGATCTGAAATTGATTATTTTGTATTATCTGAAGGTTTTGGAAGTAGCAAATGGTGACATAGCAGAGACAGATTTTTTTGGATAATTTAGCAATATGGATGGAGGTAATGGAAGAAAGAGAATATATTAAAATAGGGAAGGGAATAAAAAGAATAAATGAGAAATTATGGGATGATTTGGAAAGTGGAAAGCATTTCAATTATGGAGGGCTAATGTAACCTTGAAGGACTTTTATAAAAATTGTTCTGAATGGTGGATTGAATTTAAAAGTATAAAGATATAAATGGCAGAATGATGTAAGAAAGGAAGAGAAAGTGAAGCATGGAAAGCTGTATAGAAATGTGTTGAAAAATGTAGAGATGTGTGTAAGATAGTATTATGGTGTGGCAAAGGAAATATCTAAAATAAATTGAGAAAAATGAAGACATTACTGTATAAGCACAGATCTTATTTAAAGGGAGAAGGGAGGCATTGCCTGCATATTTGGGTAAAATGAGGGGGAATGAAAAATATAAAAGGAGGGGTAAAAAGAACACAAGACAAAATGATGAGTATTGTAGTACAGCATATAGGAATGATGTATAAGAGTAACAAAGAGTAAACTAGAGAGAGTGGGAAGTAAAAAAAAGGAAGGAAGAATCTGAAAAAGAAATTACTATAAGTGAATTGGATGAAGTAGTTAGGAAAGTAAATACTGATTCAGTATCTGGTCCAGATTGTATAGGAAGGGATTGGTAAAGACAGTGTTTTGTAAATGCTTTGAATGAAGGGTTGAAAGAAGGGTTTGTTTATGAAGAGTTATGTAGTGAGACATTAAATTTTATATAGAAGAAAAATGCAAAAATGAAATAAAAAAAATAGAGGCCTAGCACATTAATGATATAAATTATATTTTTATGGAAATAATACAGAGGAGAATGGAGGGAAGGATGAAAGACTATACAAACGAAAGCATATGTGGTATAAAATGGAAGGGAAGCCAGGAATCATTATTTGCAGTTCGAAAAATTGTGGATATTATAAGTAAAAGGGAAGATGTGAAACTTATGGTAGATAGTATTAGTAAGGCATTTATACAGTAGGACATGATCCTTTGTGGGATGTTATAGAAAAGTGTGGAATAGGTAATATAATTAGGAGACTGTGTATGTCAGCATATCAAAATAATAGACTGAGAGTGTTAATGAATGGGTGGCTGAGTAAAGAAACATGCATGGATTGTGGTATAAGACAAGGATGTCCCATGAGTTGGATATTGTTTGCATTAGTAATTAATGCAATAGTGAGTGAAGTAGCTTATAAAATAAACAATGCTAAATATGTGATGCAAAAGAAGTGGTGGTTCCCGTAGTTTTGACATATGTAGATGGTGGAGGCTGCTAAGAATAAAATATGGATGAGAGAGGTTTTGGTTTGTCTCAATGGATGTTTAAAGGAGATGGGAATGATCTTGAATAAAGATAAAGGTAAGGTTTTGTGAGATGTAAAAATTGGAGGGGTGTATTTTTCAATGAATGAAGTATCTTTATTAGGATCAGCATTTGGGGAAAATAATGTAGCTATAAGATAATGAGAGAATTTAATAAAATAAATAAAAGAAATATGTTTTATGTGGAGGACTTATCAATTAACATTCAAGAAAAAAGGTTTAGCTGGTGAATTCTGTTTTAATGGGAAATAACATACAGTGGATATAAAAAATGTACACACCCCTGTTAAAATGCCAGGTTTTTGTGATATAAAAACGAGACCACAATAAATCATTTCAAAACTTTTCCCACCTTTAATTTCACCTATAACCTGTACAATTTAATTGAAAAACAAACAAATCTGTTAGGGGAAAAATATAAAAGATAAAAAATGTACAGTAAGCTGTTTGCATAAGTGTGCACACCCTTAAACTAATACTTTGTTGAAGCAACTTTTGATTTAATTACAGCTTTCAGTCTTTTTGGGTACACACCTGCCATCAATTAGAGAGACTCTGATTAACCCCAAATAAAGTTCATCTATCCTAGTATGATTTTCCTGGCATTTACTCAGTTGCCTGCTACAGCAAAAGCCATGGTTCGCAGAGAGCTTACAAAGCATCAAAGAGATCTCATTGTTAAAGGTATCAGTCAGGAGAAGGGTACAAAAAATTTCCACAGCATTGGATATACCACGGAACATAGTGAAGACAGTCATCAAAAAGTGGAGAAAATATGGGACAACAGTGACATTGCAAAGAACTGGATGCCGCTCCAAAATTGATGAAAGGACAAGACAAAAACTGGTCAGAGAGGCAGCCAAGAGACTTACAGCAACACTGAAGGAGCTGCAGGAATTTCTTGCAAGTACTGTTTGTGTACTACATGTGACAACAATCTCCCGTGTTCTCTATATGTCTGGGCTATGGGGTAGGGTTGCAAGACAGAAGCCTTTTATTGCACAGAAAAACATCCAGGCCCAGCTAAAATTTGCAAAACAATGCATCATCTCCCAAAAGCATGTGGGAAAATGTGTTATGGTCTGATGAGACCAAGGCTGAACTTTTTGGCTGGAATTCCAAAAGGTACATTTGGTGCAAAAACAACACTTTACATCACCAAAAGAACACCATCCCCACAGTGAAGCATGGTGGTGGCAGTATCATACTTTGGGGTTGCTTATCTTCAGCTGGAACTGGGGCTTTAGTCAAGGTGGAGGGAATTATGAACCGTTCCAAATACCAGTCACTTTTGGTACAAAATTTTCAGGCATCTGCTAGAAAGCTGAAGATGAAGAGAAATTTCACTTTTCAACATGACAGTGACCCCCAAGCATACATCCAAATCAACAAAAGAATGGCTTCACCAGAAGAAAATTAAAGTTTTGGAATGGCCCAGCCAGAGCCCAGACCTTAATCCAATAGAAAATATGTGGGGTGACCTGAAGAGGGTGGTGTACAAGAGATGCCCTTGAATCTGACAGATATGGAGCGCTTTTGCAAGGAAGAGTGGGCAAATATTGCCAAGTCAAGGTGTGCCATGCTGATAGACTCCTATTCAAGAAGACTGAATGCTGTAATTAAATCAAAAGGTACTTCAACAAAGTATTAGTTTAAGGGTGTGCACACTTATGCAACCAGCTTATTGTACGTTTTTTGTTTTTTATTTTTTTTCCCTAACAGATTTGTTTTTCAATTAAATTGCATAGGTTATAGGTCACATTAAAGGTGGGAAAAGTTTTGAAATTATTTATTCTGGTCTCATTTTTTTATATCACAAAAACTTGGCATTTTAACAGGGGTGTGTAAATTTTTGTATCCACTGTATATATCAAATGTTTGCATGCTCCCAGAAAAATATGAAAACTAAATTATGCAATTAGTGTTTTCTTTCATATGGGGTTCAAGATTAAACCCAGTGAAAATATGTGTGGTATATAAGAGTGATGATGAAGGAGGATTGGGATTATTAATCCAGTTGCTTATTCTGTTTCTTTAAACTTGTATAGAGAAGTATAGTAAGTATTTGAGAAATTAATACTGAAATGTTTAAATATAAGTACCAAAAATTTAGGAGATGATGTGCATAAGAAAAAAAGATAAAGATTATTCAAATGAAATTAAATATTATCAAGAAAAATACTGACACTGAAAATAAAAATAGATGATATAGAGAAGCATAGAAGGATGTGGTATAATGTGAAGAAACAATATTAATATGTAAATCCGTAAGGAAAAAGTGTTTTACTAAGATTCTAGGGTGCCAGGATTACCTATAGAGATTGCTAATAAATAAGTTATCAGTAAAAGGGAATATGCGATATAAAAAAGTTGAAAGAGTGTGTTTATTTTGTGAGGAAGGATAGATAACAGACCATGTTGTTTTTAAATGTAAAAGAGTGGTTAAACTCTTGAAAAAAAAGTTGTGTGAACAAATTTCTTTGAGAATATTAATGATGTAAACAATATAGATACAAATATGATTATGTATGGAGATTATAAAAACAAGAAGAAAGAATATCTGAGAAGAGTAGATATTTGGAATAAAAGATTGTATGAAATTTTGTTTAATGGGATATGGATTTTGGTGATCTATATATATATATATATATATATATATATATACATATATCAAAAATTACATTAAGGTAGTGGAAGAAAGAATGGGTATCACTTATGGAAGAATAATAATGATAGTATCTAGGAATCTGTAGATATGTTTCTATAAATATGCATATTTTATAAATATTTAAATATGTAAATAATGTTTTGTTTATGTTGTATTAATTACAGACCCCAAATCTTTTTGATAGGTGCCATGGGATCTTTTACATCCACCTGAACTGCCAACACAAACAGATCTGACCTTGTTTTAAAGCCTCATCTGAAGCACAAAATACTCCAGAGTGCTGCACTCCCCTTATGCCTCACTACAGTGTCATCAATCCATCTACCTGGTGTGGGAATAGAACCTACAGCCTTCTACACCAAAGATGAGTGTACTACTTTGCTATGTTTAATTCTGGTGTCTGCCAAAAAATACTAGAAAATGGAAATCAAAGTCTAAACCAACTGAATTTGAAGTACTGAATATTGTAACAGAAATAAAAGAACCAGTAGTGGGACCTTTAGAAAAGGGTAGGAAAAATTAAATAGAAAAAAAAATGGAACTTGAGGGAATAATCCATGTTGAATATTTTTGGTGGAAGACTGAGTTAAGGGTTGGCAGGAACTGAGCAATTTATGTAATGTTTGATTGATAATAGTTTTACAAAAAATACATGTGATGTTTAATGTTTGTAACTAGGAACATGGTGATATGGCTTGTTTTCTTTTATATGAATCAGTGTTTGCCTATGTGTTAAGTGATAATTCAATAAAGGTGTTAAAAAGATTCCTAGTGGGTGTGACCAGAATGTGACTAAAATAGCAGCACTTTTCTCCTGTTCTGCTTCTACATATATTTCTGACAGGAAATTATATTTCTAAACAATTCTAAATAACTTAATTGAGTGAATTTCGACAAATCTTGCAGTGCTTGAGGATTGTATCAAAGCATTTTTTACATATAACATTATTTTCCTGTCAAATTCTTTGTGGGAAATATTCATCACTGTATCCAGCCATATAATGAGTCATACAAAGGTAACTTCACAAGATTCTATACTTAAAAAAGAGGTTCCCTCAGTACTAACATTCAAGAATTATCAGTTAAGATAGATATATTGGCCACCAAAATTGAAGATTTTAAACAGAACTGTTACAAATAAATGGAACAAATTAACAAAGTTCTGCAGCTGCAGAATACCCGCTATCAGGGATAGAAGATTCTTTAAATGACATAGAAGGAAGACTGAATGAGGATGAAAACAATATTTAGTTTCTGTTAAAGTAAAATACACTTCTCCTAGCTAAAACTGATGATCTCAAAAATAGATCTCACAGGAATAGGATCCATATATTTAGATTACCTGAAAGAACTGAAGGTAATAATATGATTATTTTTTTTATTTTCCTAGCTTCCTAAACATTTAGATTTAGCAGAAGTACTCTCATTCAGAATAGAAAGAGCATAATGGTTTTTAGTTACTCTTGCATTTAAAAACAACACTTCTCTGAGGTCTATTATTGTTAATTATTTTTCCTCTCAAGATAAAGAACTTGTTCTTAAGGTTGCCTGGGTTAAATCACCATTCAAAATAGATGGGTGTAACATTCATTTTGACAATGACTATTCTGCAGCAGTAATAGCAAAGAGAAAACAACGTCTTCCTCTCATTAGAGACCTTAAGAAACCAAATAAAAGTACACCTACTGTTTCTTGCCAGATTAAAGATTTTCCTTTCAGACAAAACTAAACTCATTGAAGATCTGGACCCTGCATTGTCATATCTAAAAACTAATAAAATATTAGAATATATGGACTGGTCCATTATGTCCATGAAAAGACAAGCAGAGAAAAATGGATGGAAGCTAAATGAAAAGTAGAAGAAATTAAGAGAAAAATGACTGGTTTCTCAATTTATATATAAAGGAAATAAAGTACTTAAGATTTATTTTCTTCTTATATAAATATGTCTATTATTTATCTTTGTATTAAAAAAACAATAGTGGAAAAGATCTCATACTCATCTATAACATAAACAGGAGTTTGAAAATCAACAAGAAGTCTGCTATTACAAGGTAACCTAACCTTTTATGTTATACTTGCCTAATTTTTAAACAACCAATACTTTCTTGATATACTTAAGAAGACATTACTAGGTCTGTTTTGGTCTCAATCCTTATTTAAAAGAAGCCTATAGCCCCATACCAAAATTTACACCATGGTATTGCATTCACAGTTGGTTACCCTTAAGCTAATGCATGCTTTGTGTCTGTGAGTCAGTTGTAATTGCACTGAGTTTGATTACATTACTTTACATATTGAATTCTCTAAGTTGTTTTATTCCCATAAATGGGAAATTATTTACTAAAAAGTGGCTTGTGCTTCAAGTGGCATTTCATGTTTTAAAAGCATTAACAGTGAAAAAATGCCTTACAGGGAGAAAAACAGAGAAACATATTTTATGAATGTAGATGTGGTCCTGCCTGACTGTGACTTTGAGTAACATTTGAGGAGATGATTTACCATGACTAATAATATAACCTGAAAGTTGTTTACCTTATTAGTGAATATACTTTGGTAATGTGTAGCTATTGTGCCTTACCAGATGAATTGAGATGTGTTTGTTTTTGGTGGAGGGGGGATAATTCCATTGTCTGTGGATATATTTCATGTTATAATTTGCAAATGAAGGGGCTGTGATGCTTGGAATAGATTTAAAATAATGTTTCCTTACAGATTTGTTATATGTGTTCCTTAGTCTTGATAATGAGATGAGATGCTGTCAGAGAATTAGAGAAACATGTCTGGTTACATAATATATTCATAAAAAGTAGAAGTAATTTTTTTTTCTCAGGTGCTTGAGCTTTCTCATCATACTTAAACACTTGAAGCTTTCTCTGGTAAACAGCTCAAGCTTTATGGAGTTTTCCACCCTTGCAGAGAATCAAGGCTGTTATCTTATAATTTTGATTGGTAGACAGCTTTACGAGGTTAATTTAAATAATAGGTGGAACCTATGAATAATGCATTAGCTCAAATGTCACTATGTTCTCAGTTGAACAAAGTCAATGAAAACATAAGATTGTGAATGGGGAATATAATAAGACACTTAAACTCTGATTTCTGGCTAACTTAAATTAAAATCTAAGTTATATTGTACTGTTAAGACATCATAGCTTAACACTATAATTCACTATCCTATAGTAAGTTACCAAAAGTTTATTTTTTCTCTTCTAGATGATTAGTTTTGATATATTTTTTGAATGAAAAATAAGCATATGGACATACCATTTCTGTTATATAAAGCAGCAGAGTTTGTTACATTAGACAAATGATAAGAAAGCTATGCAAAGCATGTAAACCAAAGATATGGTGAATGTTATATTTACATTAAGATCTGTCAGATGTGTTGCTCTTTATCATTTAATAAGGAAAAAAAATAATGCTGCATGTACTGTGATATATTCTTGAAGATTATACTTGAATGTACATATTAAGATATTTCATAGACTTTCTTTTGGCTTTTCCCAGTTAGGGGTCGCCACAGCGGAACTCCGGTCCGCTAATGATTGGCAGTGGATTTTTATGGTGCCTATTTGCCAGCACAACACCCAACCTTCAAAGAAAGCACACCCATTCATGCACAGATGTACCTGCATGTTTTTAAATGTCACTTGACCGCGGGGAGGACATGCAGACTCCGTACAGAAGGTGCTCAAGCCGAGAATCAAACCGGATAACCTCTTTCTATAAGGCGACAATGCTAACCGCTGCATCACTACGGCTCTAAGATGTTTCATAGACGTATTACATTAATAGCAACATGAACATATATATGACACTGGCAACCATTTTATTAGAAGTTTGATGTTAATATCATGAGTATGTTATCATTACACTTGAAGTTATCATATACAAAAGAAAGAAAGAAACCTCATGTTTAACAGGGATGACTTAAGATGTGTTAATTATAGTAAACTGCTGAGCACAAATAGCAATACACTATTGTTTAAATGTTTCATGACATCTATTTATCTATTATTATTACATTTTACTGAATGAAAATAGATGATTCAAAAAGGAAATTGTTCTTTTTGTGAGGATCATAATAGGAATCTTTAACTGCAGTACAGCAGTTTCTAGCCTTTTCAAGATGACAGTAGATGAGATTCAAAAATTGTATATAGTAATCAAACAATAAGACATTTTATTTATCTCTTTTTTTAATGAACATATAAAAATGAGAAATAGGTAAGTTACAGAACAACTTTGGACTTATTTTTCGCACATATGTAATAGTTTTAAATGATACAAACTTGTGTTCACTTTGCTATTAACAATTATTTTGTTTAATTGAAACAGATGGGTTTGGGCTTTTTTAGAATAGTAGATGGGTGGGTTTGCCTGGGTGGTTAGACTGTTCAAGCAGGGAGTGTTAGACTCCATGAGGGGTATGAAGGATTTTAAAAGTAAGTGGGTTTTTTCTGGTGGGTGTCTACAATAACAATTATTATGTATCTAATTAAACTTTTAAGTATTAATGTCAGTATGACTGTTAATAAGCAGTTCTTTAACAAAGAAGAGATATTATACCAGCTTCTTATAGTTAATTTTAGGAGAGTCACATCTACACTATTGACCTGTGTGACTAATGACATTTATTAATTGTATTTACATAAATGTTAATGGATTGAATAACTGTTGCAAGAGGGGTAGTCTAAACAAATATTTGACATTATTTAACTCCCAAGTTATTTTTTTTAAAGAAACACACCTATTGATAGAAGATAATGACAGACAATACTATGTATTTCTCCAGAATATCTATTTCATAACATAATAAAAAAGAGGAGTTATATTACGGAAAAATTCTTTGCCCATGCCTAAAATCATCGGCACATATAAGGATGATAAAGACATGATTTGTTATTTACCTTAGACTATAGTAAGAGAATATTAACTGCTATTAATTTATACTAGATTCCTGAAATATGAATTAAAACTGTTGAACAACTTCTAGTACAAATAATTCAAATTTGAAAAGGCAGCATCATACTAGCAGGAGACAGAGTATATGTCTCCAATGAGTTGATAGATAAACTAGGCAAAGTTAAAGTGGTATCTTGCCCACTTTCAGATCACAATGAAATCACTTTTTAGCTGTTTTTTTAAAATCTAACAATAACATCAAGATCAGGAGGAAACCAATATATATAACTAGCTTAAAGGATTTAAAGGACTTTTTTATTAAAGAAATTATTTCTTTTATAGAAATTAACAACACAGGAGATATTTCAGAAATCTATCTATGGGATGCACTAAAAGCATGTCTTTTTAGTAGAGTCACCAATTGACTATCAATAAAGAAACAAACAATGGGACAAAGAATTGTATGAGATACAAGAACAGCTTGACAAATTATAAGTGGAAAATCAGAGCGGTAACAATAGTACGATAGAAGAAATTAATAATTTACATAAGTATTTGGAAATTTTAAGTCATAAAACTAGGATTAATCTAGAAAGTTTTAAGATAATTAATTTCTTTATTAATCCAAAATCTATAAATATCCTACACAAATGCACTCTATAAGCACTTACACCAGTGCATGGATCATGCTATCCCAAACAGTACCAAGACACTATCCTCCAAAAAAAGGAAGCCAATCTGGTGGTCCCCTGCCATAAACAAACTGTACAACAGAAGGAAGAAACTGTTGTGAAAGAGAGTAAAATCCCATAAGTGGAGGAGCACCCTGGTCAGCCTCAGTAAGAAGCTGAGATCCCTTATAAGATCCTCTAAAGCTAGCTACGAAAACAAGATCACCACTAAGTCTAAGGACAACCACAAAGCATTGTATAGCTATGTCAAGAATCTTGATGGCAACACCCAGATCTGCTCTGAGTTACAGCACAATGGCACGAAAATTACAGAACCAACTGATATTGCCAACATCCTGGCAGATAGGTTCAGTGCTAACATTACCCCCCCTCACCCCCTAAAGGGCCTATATCTATACAGGAAGAATGCAGAATCCCTGTAATCACAACTACGTAGGTAAAAGCTGCACTCTCTAAAGCCAAAAACACAGCATCCATGGGACCGGACAACATCCCAGGCTGCATTTTTACATGAACTTCAGAACGAACTGGCTCCCCACTTAAGCACCACGTTCAATAATAGCCTCACATCAGGCTTTGTGCCACTGAATGGCACACAGCAACAGTTATCCCACTCCACAAAGGGGGAGCCACCAATGATCCCGGGAACTATCGACCTATTAGCCTGATGAGCCTGGTCTGCAAGGCCATGGAACGTATCATCATGGAACTCATAAACAAAGACATTGGTAACCTCCAAACTCTAAATCCCACCCAGTTCGGTTTTGTGAAAAGCAGATCATGCCTCCTGAACCTGATTGACTTCTTTGAGGCAGTCACCAAAGCCATAGATGAGGGTAAGGTGGTTCACACAGCCTATCTTGACCTCGCCAAGGCTTTCAACACCATCCCCCATTCTGGGATTATAGCTAAGCTCACTAAACTAGGTATAAATCCCTATGTCACAAGATGGGTTGCCAACTGGCTCACTGACAGAATCCACACTGTAAAAGTTGCAGACTCCAAATCTGACCTCAGAGCAGTGACAAGTGGAGTACCACAGGGTTCCATCCTGGGATCTCTCCTATTTAGTATCTACTTCTCTGATGTACAGGCTAACACAGAAGGTCTCTGGCTAATGAAGTTCACAGATGACTACAAACTAGGAGCCATAGTCAAGTCCCCAAATGATGTGGACATCCTACAGAAGGGCCTCGCTGAGACAGATGCCTGATGTCAGAGCCATGGCCTAAAGCTCAATGCCAAAAAGTGCAGTGTCACCCCCTTTGGTAAAAACTCTGTACCCATGAACTACCACATAGGCAGCAATCTACTTAACACCGAATGTGTGATAACAGACCTTGAGACCCAGGTGGACAGTAGTCTCTCCTTTGATAGTCACATTGCCACAGTAGTTAGGAAGTCCTTCTACATGGCACACCTCATCATAAAAGTGTTCTCATCCAGGAAAAAAGAGGTCATTGTTCCCCTCTACTTGACACTCATTAGACCCATTATAGAGTACAATGCCCCTTTTGGAATGCACCTCACAAGACATCTGCAACAGCTGGAAAGGCCACAGAAGTACCTCACAAAGAGGATTACTGGCCTCAAACAAATGCCCTACACTGACCACGTCAAAAAACTCCAGCTTTATTCTGTAGCATATCGCCTACTCCGAGGCAATCTCTGCCTTATATATAAAGCTATGTCAAACCCAGAGCTGTTGGACATGCTACACCTAAAGAAATCCCAATCCCTCCGAGCTACACACTCTAGGGACCTAAACCTTGTCACCACAATAAACAGGACTTGCTGGAGGGATAGATTCCTGCCCCAGAGACTTCCCATACTCTGGAACAGGCTGCCCATCTATGTCAAGCAGCGTTCTTCATTAACACTCTTCAAGAAAAATCTTGATGAGTGGATGGGAAATAGGAAATACACCCCTGGGATCACTTCTGTGTCTCTGCTCGACAGTGGCACAGGAAAAGAACTTTCTTGGGTGGCGTAAGCCAGGGAACCTTGTTGGCTAGGCTTACTTAGGCCCTTGGGCCAATAGCTTAGTACCTACCTATGAACCTAAGCTAACAGAACAAAATTACTTCATATGTCTAACCATATAAAGGCAATTTATTCACATAAGAGAAAAGGAAAAGTGACACAAATAGAAGTTATTTTAAAAGAATTTAGAAATAATTACAATAAAATCAATCAATATAATACAATAACAGACTCAGAAGGGGTAATCAAAACATTTATAAAAAAAATATATAAAATAATCTGATGACCAAGTGAAATTAATTGAGATACACGTCTCAATGTCTGAAATTCTAACTCAAATTAAGAAATTAAAACCTAACAAAGCACCAGTTGATGGAATTATAACAGAAGTCTACATGTTATTACTTAAAGAAGCCTTAAACGTATTATACAAAGTAGTTTCTATAGTTAAAGACTTAACAAAAGTTCCTCCCTCCTGGAAATATACTGTTATCTCCCCAATTTTAAAAACTAACAAAGATCCAACTGAATGCTCTTTGTACAGACCAATTTCACTTTTAAATATAGATTATAAATTATTCATGGCAATTCATGCTAATAGATTAAAATATATTCTACCTTCCACGATTAATGAGGATCAAACTGGTTTTATTCTAAATAGAAATACGTATGACAATATCAAAAGAAAAATGATAGTAATTGACTATGTAAACAAAACAAAAGAAAATCTAACATTAATGAGTCTAAACATTAATAGTGCTTTTGACTCTATGAATTGGAAATGTCTTTTGTTAGTCTTACAGGAATGTAATTTTCAAGTAATTTTACACTTCTTATAAATCATCTTTATGGCAATTGTTTTGAATATTTAAAACAGGTAGTTGTACTTCTGAATCAGTAGAAATTTAGAAGGGAACTAAAACAAGGATGTCATCTTTCACCCCTGCTTTTCACTCTAATTATGGAACCTTTTCCTAATTTTATTAGGTCAAATTTAGACATAAAAGGTATTAGCATAAATACAAATATGTTTTCTAAAATCCAGTTATTTGCTGATGAAGTTCTTCTGACACTGAGTAACAGTGATAGTTCCCTTTCTGCTGTTTTTAAGGCAATGGATGTGTTCCAAAAAACTGCTCTCCTTTAATGATAACAAAACATAAATACTACCTATAAATGCTAATATTGATAGAATAAATGATAGATTTATGAAATACATTGTCAAAGAGAAAAAATGAAGTATTAAGGGATAATTATAACGGATAACATTAATAATATAATAAATTACAATTATGGTAATAGCATAATCAGTATAAACATTTAATAAATAAATGGAACATTTTTTTATTCACAATGGAAGGGATACTACCTATAATCAAAATTATTTTACCCAAAATCTTATATGTTATTCAGACATTATTTTACCTCCATCTAAAACATGCATTAAAAAATTAATACATTAATTTAAAAATGTCTTTGATTTCTCCAACAAACCAAGACTTGCCTTAAATCATCATATAAGGGATTGGACGATAGGAAGGCTTGGACTACTAGACCTATGGATACATAATATTTACACAGCACAGTGGAAAGAGTTTCTAGAATGCCTTTTCATAAAATTTAAACATAACATAAACTCTAATCATAATCATATACTGCACAATAGTTTACGTTGGTTGCTTAAATATTACTTTTCAGAAAGGAGTCACAAGACAACTGACTTTTATTTTATTTGTACCATATTGAATACCTTTAGAAACTTAATGTATACAAATCCAACATATAAGGCATGGGGTTTTCTTCTTTTCCCTATAGCATACACTCAAAATAATATTTTGACTTCAAATTTAGACACAATGATTACATTTAAAGAAAACAAATCTGATATATTGGATTCAGTTAATGAATAATGAAAAACTGCATTCTGTTGATTATATCAAAAGCAAATATAATTTAAGCAAAGACATTTGGTTGGATGTATAATCTTGCAGACAATATGTATAAGGTAAAATTAAGTTAATGCAATCAAGGTTAAGAGATCTTAGCCTAAAATTAATTGAATTTTTAATATTATTAATACAACAAAATACCATGGGAGAGGGTCTCTTATCCAAATTATATAGAGTAGTGAGGAAAGAAACAAAAAGTTGGAATGACAATTATTAACTATTTTACTTACATTAGTAACATACTTCCAGATGAAGAGGATAAAAAAATCACTTTTAATATCTTACAGACATCTTCTCTTACATTGAAACTTTTTACTTGGAAATTCTTGCATAGATCTTTCTTCACACCTCATAACATTGAATTAATGTTTAAAAAGAAGCAATTTTGTTGGAGATGTAAACAGGAGCTTAAAGCAGATTGGCAATATATGTTATTTGATTGTGTTGTGTTGTATTACACCTTATTGGAATAAGATTAATCTTTTTACAGGCTTTATTTGGGGGCAGTTTTTGTTTTATCTAACTCATTAATTCTTTTTAATACCACTATTCCTGTTTGTGTTAAAAGAATGAAATACCCTATTTTATGGTCCATTTTATCAATTGTGAGGAAAGTTATAACCAAGAATTGGAATAATGAAGCTAAACCCTCTTTCAAAGAATTCACAAATATTGTAACCGAAGTATGTAATCTGGAAATCATCACCATTAAATCAAGATCTACTAGAATCACCTCTACTATGTGGACAAATTTCAAGGAACGGCTTGATAAACAAAAATAGCTATACTTATATCAATTGTAATGTATAGGAATGTTTTGAGAACTTTTATTGTTAGTATACACTCTTGTAAATAGTTGTTTTTTTGTTCATATTTTTCATTTTTTATGCTCACAAATTTCTAAATACAATTATTATCTTGATTCATTTATTTAAAATCTAATAAAAACTTAAAAAAAAAATAAAGGTGTTAAAAAAAAGATGAGTGCACTACCTGTAGCACCACTGACACTGCAAGTTAGAGTTGGAGGTGACAGCCATGTTCCACTTGGGAGGTTAGGGGATTTTTTGAATACCTCTAGCACTCTTGGTAGCTGTATTGGGCCTGTGCATGCATATGCATCTACACCTCCATCTGTCATCCTTTGTCAGTCTTGCTCCTCTCACATCCAGAGTATAACAGCTACAATAATGGCCTTCCATCACTGGTACTGTTGAGGCAGGACTCTGCAAACCCTCTCTTTCTACAGAGATGAGGCGCTAGCACTGACTGCATGCTCCCATTCATCTGCATTTGGGTCCTCCCACACCCAAGCTGATAATCAATACACTATCATCTGGCATGTATTCAGGGCCGAACCCCCTATATGCAAACATAGCACTTTCAGTGTTTTTAGTGAGGATCGTGTATCACTTACATTTTTGTATGTCAAGTATAACTATCCCATATTAATACAATAAAATATTTCTGCAGTCATGTGCTTTTCAAAATTCTGTGTATTTGGCATAGAGATTTAACAGGGATTCACATTTCTCAGAGTTAGTTATTTGTTTCTTGGTTATATGTAGCACTGTAATCATGTATGATCAGTTGTGCATATTTTCAGAATAAAAATATACAAAAAATGATGAATTGCTGTTTTGTAGCCCAACACAACAGTTTTATGTTATATTTTAGTATGTACATACTAGTAATGAATCTTCAAATCAAGTATAAAGATTAACATTGTTTTTCTTCTATTAATGAACTGGAAAATATGGTGAATAGACTGTAGCGAAAAGCTGTTTTTGTCTGACCTGTCAATGTTTTCCTGTAGTGCAAACAGGAATAGGTAGTTCTGTCGACTACACAAAGTATAAATGTATTAATTCTGAGTGGCTTTACCTGTGGATATAGACTAATGATATTTAATTTATTCCTCCCTTTCTCTTTCCTGTAATTTAGTGAAACAGATGTGCACACTGTAGCATCCCTGTTTAAGCTGTATTTGAGGGAACTACCTGAACCAGCCATACCTTGGTCTCAATATCAAGATTTCTTGGACTGTGCGCAACTTAATATTACAGATGAAGAGGTAGTGTATATATACATATATATATATATTTATTACTCACCATTTTATATATTACTTTGGAGTTTTTTTTCAGTTTTTCCCTGACCCTCACCATGATATTCAGGAAGTAAATCTGAAGGCTGCAGTCTACAGTAGTGGAGATCAGTGTTGTATGGAAGAGGTAAGAGAGATCACAGAACATTCTAGAACCTTTATCAACTGACTTTGTAACCTCTCAAGTGTTGATGTCGGCAGAAAGCAAGTGTTTTCAAGTATGTTGCTCAGAGGTAACAAACAATAGTTTTAAGTGTTGCCCTGAAGAAACAAACAACATGATAAAGGTCTTATTTAAAAAAAAAAACAAAAAACAAAAAACAAAACAAAAAAACACTTAACAAGGCTTTTCAGTATTTCCAGTAGCAACACCAACAATATGAGAATACTGGGATATGTGACTGAGTATTCTATTATGTTTATTTTGTAGGGAGAGACATACAACGGTCACAGCTTAGTACTGGGACAAAGTGAGGGAAACAAGTTTTCCTAGAGAATGAAGAATTCAAGGAAATGAAAAGTGGAGAGTGTGATAGAAAAGGGAAGGGAGAATGGATATAGAATACTCTGACAGATTCAAGACCTATACAGTCATTATTTAAAGAACTAAGTCAGATTGTAGCTGGTGTTACCTGGGGACATGATAAAGAGAAGAACTAAGAGATAGAAGATTCATGAGATTCATAGGAGTTTTAAGGCTGTTTTTGTCTAAAGACCATGTATGCCTTGCCAATAGCTAACCTCAGGCTTTACCTCCTTTCTCAAAAAGGAAGTGGTTAGTTAGTGCCAGGGTAAGTAAGATATTAAATTACAATGTTTAACATGCAGAAGTTTATTCCCGAGAAGGGGAGGTGCTGGTTGATGGATCAGTTGCTCCATTATGTTCTGTTTATCTACAGATGAAGATTTACACCTCTGGTTCTAGTGTAACTGAACTGTTTGGCTTACTGAGGTACAGGAGGACAATGCCTACTGGATCCCTGCTGATGTAGTGAGTAAAACACAGAACTCCTAAAGGAGTCTACAGGGCTTTCAGTCTCAATGGATAACCAAAGTTCCTAATGCCAGATAACTTTTTGGTTAGGAACCTCTGGGACTTTTAGAGTCCGATCAATGCTGAATATATATACAATCAATAAATGACATATTTGGATCTAAATGAAATACCTTTGCCTACTAGTTATGCAAGGTAGAATGACTTCCTGATAAGAGTTGCCATGTGATCAAAAGAAAGGGAGGGGTACAGGGAGGAAAGGAAAGACGGTTACAAAGTCAGTGGAATCAAAAAGACTGGCCGTGTTGTTAGAGGACACAGAACTACCAAGTTAGGGCATGAGTGTAAGTAATATGAAGGAAAAGGTGGGTGGACAGGCTAAATGAGAGGAAAGAAGGGTTTGAAGATGGCAGACGTGGCAGAAAGGAAGAAGGAACAAGCAGGTCAAAGATTAGGAAAAA
The DNA here is from genome assembly GCF_019279795.1 of Protopterus annectens. Lineage (NCBI taxonomy): Eukaryota > Metazoa > Chordata > Ceratodontiformes > Protopteridae > Protopterus > Protopterus annectens. The sequence goes on along the minus strand of NC_056743.1, from coordinate 559,681,533 downwards.
GAAAATGTTGAAAAAGATCAGTTAGTAGCAGAAAGAACAGAGTGAATGGAAGTAGACAGAAGTGAGGAGCTGTGAGTGATGGTGGAAATCATGTAGAAGCTGTACATACAGACTGCAGGAGAAAAGAAGGAGAAATGAGAAGGATGAAAGAACATCTTATTACGGTTAAGTCTGAACAGGTCTAGAAGTGAGACACTTTTAAGTAACAAGGAAAAGGCTTAAACGAAAGCAACAAGGGCATTTAAGAGTGTTGTAGGGCTATATCAGAAGGCAAGATATTAATAACCACACTTAACAAACTTTAATTTAAATTTGATCTAAGGAAAATCTGCTTGTTGGAGAGAGTATTGAATGTGTGGAATGTTCAGCCAAAGTGGCAGATGTACTCTGACTTGATGAAGCTATGTGGGATTGCACGGAGGAGATGAAAGAGGTGAGAGAAGATGAGAAAAGCTACAAATTTCTGGCAGCAAAATCTGCAGGGAGTGGTTAGACAGTCTGTTACAAAGAGAGAGAGAGAGAGAGAGAGAGAGAGAGAGAGAGATGTTTTGCAGCAGTTATGGAGTCAAGTACCTCTTCATCCCCTCTTCACTTATTGTTTGGCTTTCAATAACCTGATTTCAGATTAACCTAAACAGACCTTTTATTGCAACATTTAGACAGTTTCAGAGAGATCCCAGTACATTCTAGAACTTCCTTCACTTTTGAATTCTGTTGTTACAGTATAGTTTGAAACACGTTACATGTATACCTGAAAGGCTTTTCTCATGTTTTATTGAAACCGTGAAACCTATTTGCTGAAAAACTGTCACATGACTGCTTAAAACCATACCTCATGTGTCCTCTGGAGTCTTGACCCATATACAGTTAAAACTGTTTTATTTTCTTTTTATTAGCGCTACATCATGCATTCATAAAATTCTCTGATATAATTGTTTAAAAGAGATCCATGCATGGATACTTATTTTCTGTTGCAAGCATGTTTGAAACCCTTACCTTTTGGGCACCCATACATGAAACCTTATCGTTTGCATGTTTGAAACCCGGTAACATGCATACTTGCAATATTATCACATGCATATGTAAAACTCTTCTCATGCATTATTAAGATATAGTCACAAATACATACAATCCTGTTCCATACGTTTGAAATCTTCTTGTATATATGTGCGATGTGTTATGCACTTATTTTAGTCAATATTCCGTACACTTTTGAAACCTTGTATGTCGATATGCAATGTACTTCTCAACCTCTTAGTGCAAGAAATCTAGACAGAGCCTGAAATAATGGGGGGGGGGGGGCATAGGCCCAAAACTAGGGACAGATTTTAAATATTACTTTTATAAACCTATAATACTGCTAAGGACATGAAGTGTGAAACACTCATGAAACTCAAATGTATGTCATTATTTAGTGACTTCAGTCCTCAGTGATTTGCCAGAAAACTACAGATTTTATGAAAAACAGATGAAAAATATGAGGCAACATTCTGGACATTCAAAGAAAATCTGGACAGTTAAGAGGTGTGATGTGTGTAGACCTGTCCCATGCCTGTGAGAAACCCTATTGCATGACTATGTGTATGCTTAAGGTTCACTCCTATGTATACTTAAAACATTGGTGCATGCAAGAGCTGAAACCTGAAGCAGGTGTGACTCCCTGCCACAGGCATGTTAAAGGTATGCTTTTAGCTGTGGTTTTTGTTTGAAGCCCTGCTACATGCACTTTCTAAATGCTATGCCTATTGTGCATGTTTGAAAACCCTGCATACAAAGGTCAGTGCACAATTAACTAGCACTTGCTGTTCCTGGGAATATGGGACCACTGTTTAGAGACAGATTGTACATCCCCACACACATTAAATGTAATCTCCTTAGTACTGCCAGTACTGTACTATCATATATTAAGAGCAATCCATGTGAGCTGTGTATGTGATAACCAAATGTGTTGAGAAACTTTTCCAACTCCATGGATAGAAGTCTATCCATAACTTGCCATCATGTAACCTCGAAACTCTGCCTAAGCAGTATTCTGAGGATCCTTGTCCAGTGTATACCTGAAACTCTCTAGTATGTTTGCTTGAAACTCTGCCTCATGCAAGCAAACTTTAAACAGTACCCCCTGCTGGCAAATAAACATTTTTCAGCCATGTTTGAAACCTTTTCTTATGTATGCTTAATGTGTAACATATATGCCTCTGAGCCTAGTTCATGAACAAATCAAATTAGAGCATGAACATTTTTGACACATTGTCTCAGCATGGATAAAACCCTGCCAGGTACATGCTTCATAATTAATCCCATGCATAATAAATAAATCATATGCTGCTTTGAAATTCTATTAAAAATTATCCCAAATTTCTCTTCCAGACTTTTTTTTTTACATCCTTGAAGCTATGTTGTCTGCTTGCTTAGCACCCTATCATATGCTTACTTAGAATCCTGGGTTTCAATCACCATGGTTAGTGTTTGTTGTCACATTTCTCTGCATGAATGTTGTCTACTTTATTTCTTGCATTAGTCATGACACCGACACCTTCTACCACTATCTTTGGCAGCAGGGATCATCCAGCTGGTCCTTTCATATCCTTATAGTCTGTTGGGACAGTAAATCCACATGGTAACATTCTAGTCATGGGTGGCTTCATATTGAGATTCACATATACACCACTCACTAGACTGAATAAGGAACGGGTGGCAGTGAGCTGCCTGACAGGTGCCAAGATATGACAGGTTATTACAGAACAGTCAAGCCCTTGCACTGGAAGTACACTTACAACATGGTCATTGTACATGTGAATGTAAATGGCTAGACACACATGAAGAAAGATGTGATTGAGCTCTCTGGATGTGTATCCTTCAGCAGCATTCTACTCCCTCTGAGAATGAAGGGTCAGTATTAACCAAAAATAATTGACATCAATAATTGCTAAAGGTTTTGGTGATTCCAAGGGGATTCAATATGTGTCAGCCTGAAGGAAGACAGTCAACAGTTCCAAGTGCTTTATAAGGGACACTCTGCACCTGTCTCCTCAGTGTTTGTGCATATTGGCTATAAATGTCTCCCCTCGTCTTGCCTTCTTTTAGGCATTCTCTATATCTACCAACCTAGCCAAGCCAAATCTGGAAAATTTAAAAGTTGTTCTGCTTAAGCTAGAATCCTCAACAGGAAATTGCCTACCCTAGCAGCCTTTCCTACCTTGGAAAATACTGACATCTGCATCTGCACTGAAATGTGGTTCCACTGCCTCGATAACATACACTTCCAGGATTTGATGAATACCACAGTTTCAGAACAACCACTGAAAGTATCTCTGCCATAGATAGTGGCAAGTCTGTATTTCTTAGAGAATCCAGCACATCTAGGTTTAATGGGAAGGTAATGACCAGGAACTCCTCCAAATCTTGGGGACCATATGTAAGGCTCCTTACCATATACCAGCTGATTACAGAACCCCTTTCTATAGTACCTACTATCCAAAATCCTACTTAAAAACAGTGAACCCTATACCCTTGAACAAACACCATCATACCTGGTGATTTTAACTATCCATTTATAAACTGGATAATTTATAATATTGCAAATAAATATGCAAAATGCTTAATAGATTTAATCAATACAAGCTCACTTTTCTAGATAGTTCTCTCTGTCACCAAGCAGACAAATTTCCTCTATTTAATCATTGCCACCATTGCATCACTATGCTGTCCACCTTCAGCTGCTCATTCACTGACCAGGTCAGACCACCTTTGGTGGTCTACTCAATAGAACCTAGTCCAACATGGCCACATACCTTACTATCTTCATAGATGTTTCTTTGGGTTGGAGGTTGGTGTAATGGTTAAGGTGTTTAGCTCACAGTCACAAGGTGCAAGGTTTGATTCTTGCCTTTGAAATGGAAATTGACTCAGGCTTAAAATGCCCCATTAGGACAGCTAGCCTAGTACTTACCGATGAACCTATGAACCTAGAAAGCAAACTGGTTTCAAGTAGCAGATGACCTTATGTCATTTAGGGACCCTTCTCCTCTTCATGACCATGTGGGCAGCACCCCTGCATTCACAGGGAGCTTTTATGTTTGTCTCACTATTTACATTTAAACAGTTTCAGTCTGCCTAAATACAATATCAAACTTTGGAGCAAACCCTTATATTGGATACCTGGTATAAAAAAAAATTTGCAATCCGATGAAAAAAAAAAAAACTTAGCACCCACAGGAATAAACTGAAAACTTCCACTCTAAAACTGAATTTAAGAAATTAAATAAATAACTTAGAAATAAAATCAAATCCACTAAAGCTTACTATAAACTGAAATTAACTACCACTAACAAGGATAACCAAGTCCTTCAATGACACTGAAATCTTAGGAATAGTGCATTAGCAATCTACCAATCTGATTCCTAGCAATACTACACATAGAAAACACTGAGGATGCAGCAAACATGTTCCTTGACAAACGCACCTCAATTTTCTCCCACTGTTATCATCCACATTCTCACCATAACTGTTACAGACTACCCCCCATTCCCATTGCATACCTCTCAATCAGTTAAGAAATCTGGACAAAGAAAAATAGGGACAGATTTTAAATATTACTCTTATAAATTTAGAAAGTTGCTAGAATAACAGGTCAAAGATATGATGCAAAAATCTGGACATTCAGTGAAAATTTAGAAAGGTGAAAGGTATGTCCCAGAAATCACCTCCAAACAAGTCCTAAAAGCTGTTTCAGAGGTAAAAAGAACCAGTGAGAAGGAGCCTGATAATGTACTAGTGTGTTTACTTGGCAGCACAACATGCAGCCTCATGGGTCACTGTGAAATCTGTTCAACCTCAGCCTCTCTAAAGTATTTGTGCCTGTGACTTGGAGATCAGCTGTGGTCATCTGCCTGTGTAATGGTGGTCTCATGACTGATTCAGGAAATTAAGAACACTACAGGCCAATAAACCTTACCATCCTGGTCTGCAAAACAATGAAATACATTATTACTGACTTCTTAACCAAAGCCACTGGCACCCTAAAATCCCTCAACCCAAACCAATTTAGATTCACAAAGGGTAGGTAGATCATACCTATTCAAGCTAATGAACTTCTTTGAAAAAGTCACTAAAACTTGGATAAGGGTAAAATGGTACCAAAAGCATTATATGTCTAAAGCCTTTGACACCATCCCACACTCCAGCCTCATAGACAAACTAATCTAACTAAATGTCAATCCATGTGTTAACCACTGGATAGCAACTGTCTCTTAGACAGAAACCAATGAGTCAATATTAGGGGCATTCTCTCCATAAAAAAAGAATTGCCAGCGGGGTCCTTCATGGTTTTGCATTAGGACCACTTCTCTTTGGCATCTATTTCTCTGATGCTGATGTTCAGAGCATCTGGATAACCATGTTTGCAGATGGCTGCAAGCTGGGAGCTATCATAAATTCCTGTGGACTCAGTTTTCATACAAGAGGATTTAATACATGCCAACACATTAACACATATTGTCAAGACAATGGTCTAAAGCTCAATGCAACAATGTGCAGCATTATGTCTTTTGGTAAATACTGATGCGATTTCTCTCTTTTTCATAGAAGATACCCCCTCCTCAAAACTGAATAAATTATCAGGGATCTGGGCAGTTTCAAGGACAATGACCTCACCTTCAACCACCATGTCTTTACTTTCATTGGAAATTTCCCACTTCTTCTTCTTGAAAAATTTCTTGTATGATGTCACAAATGAAAGCAATGTAATGAATAACTCTGAAGTCACCCTACCTCATGGAAAGTGAAATAGTCCCCTTTCTTCAAAATGTGAAGACCTGGTATGACCATTAGTTGTACTCTCCTGATCTCTTTCAATAAGAGAAAGATTGGTATCCCTGTTGAATGTCTGAAGAATTTTTTACATATTTCAATGGATGATTTTGACCAGAGCTAAACCTGAAGGCTCAATATGCACTAAACCCTAGTGCAGAGAGAGTGCTGTGATTGTGCTAAACCATAAATAAGTAACTACACAAATATAAAAGTGTTTGAGTTGCAGTAGGGCCTGAAGTTCTGGCATCTTTATATTTAAACCCCTAGGGTTGAAAAGTGCTATCATGATACTGTCTGAATTTAGGTTTGATTTTGCTGTTTGAATATCTATTAGGAGGACTCTGCCACTATGGGAGAGCAAACGCTTTAGTTAGTATGTAAAAACCCTTTTATGAGAGGTGTACACCATCCCTTGAAAAACAGGAAGTCTTATGCACCATTGCATTCCAAGTTTCTAAATACTGGATCCCCTTAGAATGACAGCAACTAGTTAGTCAGTTGTTAAAGCCAATTATATTGTCTTGGTGTCTATGAATCATTCTGGGTGAAGGTAAGATATGGTTGGCGAAAAATAATGATGGAATTTACAAGTCTGCACCCAAATAACTGTTATTTATCAGAGTATATAATACACAAGTGAGTATTGAAAGGTTTATGCTTGTGGAAATTTCCAAACAGTATTGTGCCTGGCTCCTTTTTCATTTGGAATTAATTCAAGTGTTTGATCGACATGGTATGGAATTAATGAAACCCCTAGTTAAGGACAATAAGAGAGAAATGGTTACTTTAAGTAAAATATTTAATCTATTGATGGAACTGTTCATCGACTTACTTTTTTGAGAATTATAAGGGCAATTATAATAGTATTTTTAAAAGGGTTGAACAACATATGACTACTTTTAAGAAAAGGAAGCAGAAAAATTTGGTGAGGGATATTAAGGATTATGAGCTGAACTCAATATACCCCATAAGACACCAAAGCAAACAAAATGAGAAATATTAGAATATGAGTGTAACCAGTGAAAAGTTTGGGAATAGTGATGACAATGACAATGTAGTTGATAACACTGTTATATGTGATCTGGAGATTGAAAAGGGCATGCATTTTGCTGATCCTTTACAGCTCCCTCTCTCCCCAGTTCCTAGAAACTTGCCAGTCACTTTCACGTAGAGACAAACAACATGAAGAAGTGGCTGAACTGCCATGAGTGGGGGGGGGGGGGCGCAGAAGCAAAGGGTTAAGGCCAGAGATATTAGGTGTATGCAATGATTCTTTGAACACTGGTTCGGAGATAATTTGTAATCACAAAAATGTCAACATTTTTAATTACAGTGCATGGATGATCACTGATACTTATTTTAAATTGTTTGAATGAGTTTTAAACTATGTTCCAAAAATAAGAGCAAGTTTAATTGATGTGTTGATTGGGAGTGAATTGTTTTGTAGAAAATTAAATTTCACTATTTTGTACAAAAATAAGAGTTCTAAGTTAGTTAATAATGAAGTTTCCTTTGAAAAAAAAGAGTACAGTCAATCTGCAGACATACCTTTTGATGAATTTGTTTGAAAAAACGTGTAAAAGGGACATGTATAGGGCTATGAATACTAAGTAAAAGTACACTAAGAACAATCTTACCAATGATGAGAAAGTGTAAGTCATTTTGTTGGTAAATGACCCTACTATTTGTGTTATGAAACCAGATAAGGGTTCTGGGGTTATAGTAATGGACACACATTTTATGATGCCAATAAAACATAATGGTGTCCAAAAAGAGATAGCTATTGCCTACAAAAACTTTGATTATTACTTGAATGATTTACTATTACAAGGTTGTATATCCCTTGACCTCTTTTAGGTTTTGTATTTGGAGGAGCATCCAAACCACATTTCATATCCAAACAGTTCATAACAATACTGCAAGTCCACCTTTGAGACCTATTAAGATAGCAAAGAAGTCCAAGAAATAGTAATTAGCATTATTTATTGACAAAAAGTTTAAATGATCATTTTAAATGACCATCATCATATGTTGTGGGATTCATGGAATTTTCTAGCATATATCAAAGAAAATCTTTATGATGATTTGTTGATGTTGTTGACCTATATTCTTCCTTAACTCACAACGAAGGCTTAAGAATGTTTTTAAAGCCTTTTTATCATGTAGTTTTTTTTTGTCTGCCAAAGACATTAGACGTAGAACAAATTAGTTTTATTTATTTTGATGGGGAATATTTTAAACAGACAAGTGGAGTAGCAATGGGGGCAGCACATGGGAGCAAAATTAGATTTCTTGTTCATTATTTTCTCCTGGGAGGAACTTATACATGAGATGCTTAAATAATACATACATACTATGGAAGGACATGGTGTCAGAAATGAACAAATTCATTGAATAGATATATTATTTCTATTATTACATTCTTAAGGTTTAACACTATTATTCTTCAAATCATGTCAGTTATTTGGTTACAACCATTAGTACAAAAACAAAGTAGGTTTTTATCAAATATTTACTGAAAATCTACTTTTTCAAATGCCAATTAGTATTTAAATAGTTGTTGCCCTTTTATACAGAAGAACATTTTGTAAAAGGGCAATTTGTTAGATTAGTGATAATGATTTTAGGTGATGATGACTGCAAGAAAATATGTGAGAAACATACACCCATGTTTCTCGAAAGAGGATACCCACATGAATCAGTGTGTAATTTAATATAGAGGTATCCTTGGACAGCAGTTCAAAATATGCAGCTCTGTTAGGTAAAGGTATATGTAGACCAAGTAATAAGAGTCTACAAGAGATGAACAATTTTAAAAGATAATGCTTAGATACCAGACTGACGTGAACACAGTTAAGATTATTAATTAAAAAAATGGCCCATTTTCAGTTAAAGTAGTTACAAAATTTGCCGAGAAGTTCATCCAGATTTGTTTATAAAAAAGGTTTGAATTATACCAGACTGACGTGAACACAGTTAAGATTATTAATTAAAAAAATGGCCCATTTTCAGTTAAAGTAGTTACAAAATTTGCCGAGAAGTTCATCCAGATTTGTTTATAAAAAAGGTTTGAATTTGAAAAACAGACTAGAATAAATATATAGTCCATCAAAGTAAAATACAGCCTAGTGCATATACAGGTAGTAGAAAATATGGTCATTGCAACCAGTGTAAATACGTCTCTGAAGGTGAAAATGTAATGGTTAGAAACCTGTTTGTATCCTTATGTTTTACACACAGGTACAGTTGTCGCACTAGTGGACTAGTATATGTAGCCATCTGTGGCAATTGTGGATCATATTATGTGGGGAAACCTGAGAGAATTTTGCATGAAAGAATTTATAAATGAAGAATTTATAAGTGCAGCTTATAGTAAACCTTTTCTTGTGGGTGTGGAGTCTGTATGCCTATCGATGCCACCAATGACTAAATATTTGCTGGTGTGTAAGCAGAGTTAGTGGGCCTTAGGGGCATAGGCCTGCTCTCTTGGTAGTTCTTAGATGAGTTATAAGCATTTGCAGTTTGTGTGAGAGGAGAGGGACAAGGTGTTGCCTTGCTTTTCTAGAGGCTGGGGTCTTTTAGAAAGGGTTCTAAGAGACTTTGGCAACTTTGTTTCTTTACAGCCTCAAAATTATTTATATGCCTGTTAATGTGTTGTGATAGATGTGGTACTGTGGATGTATGATGTCTACTGATAGCGGGATTATGCAAGAGTCTTGCCTCTATGTTTTTTTAAATATTTACATTCATCACAACTTGTATTACCAGTTGTTAGTAGTGAACAATTTGACTGCTTTAGAGCACCTAATATGATCAGCCTGGCCATAAATGTGGTTAGAACAGGCTGTTGAGCTGCAAGGCCAGAGGGTGGAGGACTAGCTCTGTTTATAATACTCTGGCATTGAAGGGGGGACTAATAAATTATGGATAAAGTATTAAGCTGATACTTTGATGTTAGGTTAGATAAATAGCTAATCTAGCAGTGCTTGGTGAAAAGATGGAAGAAGGCTATAGTGTACAAAGTATTGATAATTTCAGACTAATTTATAGAGTTATAACTGCTAGTACTATGCAGTTCAGTTACTCCTAAGAGAGTAAAGGTCACTTACACATGCCGTACATAACAGTTGTTAGATCACTTACACACACCATACATAACAGTTGTTAGACAATGTACACTGTAGCTTTAGTTTATACCATAGAACAAGCACCACTAAGCACAACTGAACTGCCTCCTAATACTATCTTATACATGTCGATTCCATCATCATTGAAGAAATACCCTACTAGACAGCAACTGGACATGCTATATTAGATCATAACATAGCATTATAAGTTGTTAATATTGAAAAGCTGGATCAGGATTTTCAAAATACTTACCATGGATAATATCATAAAAAAGATGTGGCCACAACATCACAGCAAGAGATTCTTTGGTTTGATTCTTGGCTGGAGTGCCTTCTTTGTGGAGTCTGCATGTCCTCCCTGTGGTCGAATGAGTTTTAAAGACTTGATGTAGGTGTGTGTGTGTGTGTGTGTGTGTGTGTGTGTGTGTGTGTGTGTGTGTGTGTGTGTGTGTGTGTGTGTGTGTGTGTGTGTGTGCCTTTTGTGAAGGTTGGGAACTGGGATGGCAACTCGACACTGTAAAAACTCCACTGCCTATCAGTCTGTGAATGGGTGATCTGCTGTGGTGACCCCTAATGGGAGAAGCCGAAAGATGATGATGAATAACATAGACATATGTAATGTTTTAACTGTCCTGGAGTGTCCTACTCATCTTCCATTATGATCAGTTTCTTGTATTCTGTATATTTTGTGCGTGTGTGTGTGTGCGCGCAAGCGTTTATAACTATGCATGTGTGTATATGTTTATGTACATTCAATCATCTTGATTTCCTTTTTATGTGATACAAAATATTTTAGCAAAATAATGGAATGTGCATTGTATGACATTTCATCACATTTTTTTTTAATCCTGAGGGATTACTCTTTGCTTGTTTATTTTTGCTGGTGTGTGTATGCATGTATGTGTGCATTAGATGTATGTGTGTGTGTGTGTGTGTGTGTGTGTGTGTGTGTGCGTGCGTGTGTGCGTATATGTCTGTGTCTTCGTGTGTTTGTGTATGTCTGCATGTGTGCGTGTGTGCGTGTGTTTGTGTGTGTGTGTGTGTGTGTGTGTGTGTGTGTGTGTGTGTGTGTGTGTGTGTTTGTGTGTGTGTGTGGGCATTCTCTGGTCATACTGAATGTACGTATACATTTTACTGGAGGGTTCATACTGATGTCTGTGGGTAGGCTGCACTAAATTTAAAATTGACTCTTAGTTTATTCATTTTGGATATATGACAATACACTGAAGTGCAGTATAGTAAGTACAGCTTCAAGGAAGCAAAATGTGTGAAACTACATCAGTGAAAGTACTCCCGCCACACACACATATCCCCTGTTTTGTTAAATATAATAACTCTGGGGTCACACAACTGCAGGGAAAGGGCAAACATCAGTTATATCTAAACTCTGCCCCACTCCAGAGGTACCTAATTGTGACCTGAAAACCCCTCAGCCTAAATCCCAGCACAGCTAAAACACAAAAAAATCGCACAACTATTTCACTGTCACATAAATGGAAAGACAGTTTCCATCTGATCTTTGACCTATTTGTGTCCAAGGTAGTAAGCAAATCATTCTAAGTTGATCAACTTTTAAGAGCATGGCATGCAGGTCCAAGGAAGTCACAGTGCCACTTTATTTGACCTTTATCAGACACATCATTGAGTATAATGTCCCCTTCAGCATGTACCTGACCAGACATATGCAACAGTTGGAACACCCACAAAGGTTCCTTACCAGGAGAATCCAGGGTATAAAAGCATTATCCTATATTTATTGGCTTAAATCCCTTTCTCTATATGCTGTCTCCTACAGGTTACTGAGAGATGCTGTATGCATGGCAAACAAGGAATCCTCGGATCCAGCTCTGATGGATCTTTTGAGGATCTACAAGATGAACAGCATCAGTACCACTAGACCCAAGGATTTAAATTTTGCTTGTGACATAAATAAGACATGTTGGTAAGACAGATGTGCATTTCAGAGGATCCCTGTGCTCTGGAACAGGCTTCCCATCTATGTAAGCATCACCTTGACCAATGGATGTTAAATTAGAAAATCAGCCCAGGTCTGGCCCCCATGTCTATGATAGAGAGAGGCAGACAGTAATGCTCAAACTAAGATCCACCACCTACAACCTCCTGAAACTTCTCGTAATAATTGCTCCTGATACATAGGGACACAATTGGGTTGGATTGCACATCTAGGCTTATAAAGGCCCTGGTGGTCATTAGCCTAGTATATACCTATGATTCTATCTATCCATACATGTATTCATGCATCTATCCATTTATTCTTAGATAACCTGCTCAATCCAATTCAGGGTCATGCAGTCTATCAGGCATCTTTGGGTACAATGAATCAACTTTATTGTGCATGTTTTTGGTACCTTTGGGTATAAGACAGTGAAAACATTACGGGAAAGACCACCACTAGTCCATACCCATGATCACAGGATTGGCATGTAAATCTGGAGCACCTGCCCAAAGTTGATATTAGTACATACTTAGTAAATATGCTTGGTTATTAGGCTGGACCATGGATTTTGAATAGATGCAATTCAGACACCAACATCAAATTGGTGGAGAAAGGTTTGTAGAATCAAAGATGTGACTTTTTTCAAATGCTTTAGATGGTACAGCTGGTAGCCTGGCAAGAAAGAGTGGAGTTATTATGTGAATGATTGTTTTTTAAACATTGCTGCATGTTGCCTTATCCTGGCATCTGAAATCAGGGAAAGGCACCAGCAGCAGCTCATGGTTACATATGAAAAAAATAAAATAAAATAAATTGATGCTAGGCTTTACTGCAAGTCATTTGTGATCAGCATTCTAATGCATGATAAAAATGTAAAATCTATCAATGTCCATTTATTCTACTGTCGCAGTGTTCCTAACATGAGGGATTGCCTGCTAAGGGCTGCCCAAAGTCCGGTTAGTATACCAAAGCCTTTTACTACCTAAAGGATGCCATACATCTCACGTATGCTCCTTGCGTACGTAGGCCATAAAAGTGATGTCCGGATGTATCATCCTCAGAACATCTCTGCTGCCAGTCCAAACATCATCTTTGATCATCTGTCTGTTTGCCCAAGTTGTTTGCTGGTATATCTAGTCATTCAGATAAGTGCCCCATTGGGGTTTTCTTTTCTTATTTAGTGCTGCTTTTTGCTGTGGGGTTTTTACATGTCATCCAGAAAAGACAAATGCCAGTGTGGGAGACAAATTCCACTTAAAGACAGTCATGAGCAGGGATAATTTTGCTTAGGGCCTACTCACAATCACAAAACATGCAGTATTTTGTAGGCCTTTGTGCCTAAGACTTTATGAAGTCATCTTTCCTGTCTTGCTACTTACTTGGAAAACCAGTGTCTTAAATTTTTAGCGAAAGATGCTATGGAGGGAACTTCTAGGCCTAATGTTGAATCTTCATTGAAGAGAAAGGCAAAAAAAAAAAACAGGGTCAGATTCTTCCACTGCACCTCCTACATTGGATGTTTCTCTCAAGTTCTGAGGTCATTTCCTGGACTGAAGCTGTTTCAGAGGCCTCCATGGATCTGTTGACAGGCAAATCCTTGGAGGCATTGCAAATGTCCATTTCGGATGGTCAGGGGGGAACCAAGACTTATTATTACAGAAGGGCCTGGGGGGGGGGGGGTTCTGCAAATTCTGGTGAGGGAGGAGATTCCAACGACTATTATTGACTGTAGGCCAAAATAAGGGCCTACCATGTTTCATAAGGTGGATGTCCGTGTAAAAAAGAAGCAAATTACAAAGCATGTTTCTTCACCCAGGGACCCTCAAAGTGAGTGGCAGAGTTTTTACCCAGGGCTTATTTAATGCCCTTACGGCTCAGAAGCCTCCTTCAGGTGTCTTTGTCACTGCTCTGCCTTGGACATATTATCCTCAAAAGAGAGTTAGGGATCAACATTCATCTGATGAGAAGGTTTCTTCCAGTGAGGAATCATTGGCCTATTTCACCCAGATTCCTTCCCCTCTAGAGTATGCTTCTCCTGAAGAGGAATCTACTAGTCCAGAATCTCCTATTGAGAAGCTTACTTTCAGAGATGCAGTTGCTAAGATAAGGAAATATTTCAAGTGGGATTGCTCCCAAGCTTCTGATGTACAAAAAAGATATTATGAGCTCCTACAAATGGAGTCTTCTTCACCATTTGCTGTTCCTCCAGTTTTGCCTGCTTTAGTGGATGTTTTCTCTTCAGCATCTCAGGTTCCAAATTCTCAGCCCCCTGCTCCTAAGAAGCTTCATCATTTTTACAAGGTGCTTGAAGATAGCAAATTTCTTTATGGGTGTCTATCCACTGACCCTTTGATGTGGCCTCAGATAAGCCTTCTAAATTACTGCTACCACTAAATTTCTTCCCGCTGTTAAGGAAAGCAGCACTATGGAAAGACCGGGAAGGAAAGTCTATACTTCTGCCACGTTTGCCATTTATGCTATTAATTACCAAACTCATATGGCTAGATATGTTTTAGTTCTCCTGTCCCATGCTACTCAAGTTATTTCTGATGTTCTAGATTCTCAGGGGAAAACTTCAGCTTTGCCTTTGCTAGGGGCTCCTTCTCAGGTAGCATCCATCAAGTGCAGCTATGATGCAGCAGAAGCTTCATCTAGGGCTGCTGCTTCAGGATATGTACTGAGGAGGTTTTCCTGGCTAAAGCTTTAACCACTACCAGATGACATGAAAGCTAAGTTAATGGCTGCTCCCCCGGATAACAATGGTGTGTTTGCTTCTGCTGCTGCTTCTTAAGTCTTTGCAGGAGAAAGGTAAGGAGTTAAAGGACTTGAAATGTTTTTTGGTTTCACCTGTGCCTAAGTTCCAAAGGAATTATCCTTCCGAACCTGATGTTGTTTAAAGACATGCCGTCCTCCTCCTCCTAAAAGTAAGAAAACTGGTAGAAGGCCTCCTCCGCCTGAGACAACTCAGCTTCTACTGGACAGAAGCAGCCCTTTCCTGACAAGTCAAGTAGTATCTGACTATTACATTCCTCACAGCCTCATTCCTCTTTCCCTTTGGCTTTCTCTGTCTCTTCCACTTTGGTCAAACATAACACAAGACTCCAGTGTTCATTCCATAATTCAGCAAGCATATTTCATGGTTTGGAAATTCCTTCTTCCCTTCATGGGCATTCCTCAGCCATCTTGGGAACAGTTCCATTTATTTCCAGAGATAATTCAAGATCTGTTAAATCTGAGAACTATTTCAGCGGTTCCACAGGATCAAAAGGGAAAAGGGTTTTATTCAAGAATGTTTCTGGTGGCCAGAAAGGATGGTTCTTGGAGACCCATTCTGGATCTTTCACACCTAAATACCTTTCTAAAAATTCTTTCCTTTTGCATGTTGTCTCTTCAGACCCTGTTCTTTTACTTCTTCCTCAGGCTTTCATGGCTTATCTGGATATCAAAGATGCCTACCTTCACATACCTATTCATTCCCTTTTCAGAACAAATTTACATTTCTCTGTAGTTTCCTGGTATTTTCAGTTCTCTGCGTTGCCCTTTGGCCTCTCTGTTGCCCCAAGTGTATTCACCAAATACCTAGCTCCTGTGATTGCTTTCTGAAGACTTCAATGCATCCAAGTATTTCCTTACTGGACATTCTCCTCTTTCAAGCATCCTCTCCACAGACCTTATGGCAAAATCTTCACTTTGCCATTACTCTTTTCCAAAGTCTGGGGTCACAATAAACTTCAAAAAAGTCCTCTCCAACCCCTTCTCAAGATCATGTTTTCCTAGGGTGCAGGCTTCAAATTGTTCCTTTGCTAGCATTCCTGTCTCTGCCAAAGGCATTGACTCTCGTTTCCTTCTTTCAAAGTCTTCTTCCACCAACCTCTGTCACAGCCAGAGAGTTTCTGAGATTTCTGGGATTTATGGTATCCACCCATCCCTATGTTACCTCTAGTCAAACTCCACATGAGGAAATTTCAGTGGTTCCTGAAACCAGTCTGGCAACAACATGCGCATTCCCTAGAATTAACAGTTCCTCTTCTTCCCTGTCTAGAGAGGGAACGTCATTGGTGAATTCACCAGTTGTCTCTGAACCCAGGCCTTCCCCTTCCATCCACCTCTTCCACCTCATGAACTGTTCATGGATGCCTCAGAGGTAGGTGGGGGAGCAGCCTCTAACACAATGAAAGTGCAGGGGGTCTGGTCGCCTGTTTAGCAGAAGGAGCACATCAACATCAAAGAGATGAAAGCGCTTCTGCTGGCACTTCAGGCCTTCCATCCTCTTCTCCCCAGGGCCTCTCATAGTGTTTGCAGACAACAGCACAGTCCTGTGGTATGTAAACACATGGGGGGGGGGTAAAATCTTGCCTTCTTTGCAGGCTTGAACTCATGGTTTGGGAGCTTGTGGTTCAGTATCATGTGACTCTTCAGGCAGTTTATATTCCCTCAGGTCAAAACTGTGTGGCAGACACACTAAGCAGGTCCTTGACTCAATCCCATGAATGGATGCTTCACAGGGATGTGTTTCTAGACATTGTCCACAAGTAGGATACTCATCAAATAGATCTATTTGCCTCTCACCTGAAGAGAGAACTTCTTCCATTTTGTGACAGTCTAAGGTCCTCTGGTATGGAAGATGGATGCCCTCTCATTTTCTTGGAAAGAGATTTTTTTTTATTTATTCCTCCTCTTCCTCTCATTCTGAAAGTTCTGTTCAAGATTCAAAGGACAAACCCAAAATCTTGCTAGTGACTCCCTATTGGACAAGACAGTATTGGTCCCCCTCTTCATCTGCATTTAGCCTAGCCCAGGGCAATCATCACAAGTTACCTCACAGGGTGGACCAACTCACACAAGACAAAGGATCCTTAATCCATCCCTGCTTGTTCACTCTAAAACTGATTTTTTTGTGATATGATTCTGATTCCTTACAGACACCTCTTCTCTGAAAACATGCTTAGGGTTCTGCAGGAGGCCAGGAAACCCAATACTAGGAAATCCTACATATCTAAATGGAAGAAGTTTTCTGTCTGGTGTCTTTCACGTAACCTAGATCCACTCTCAGTGGATGTTCCTGTGGTTCTTTCTTATTTGTGTGAATTGCTCAATGCTGGGTTGGCGTATTCCTCTAGTAAGTCCCACCTATCAGCTGTCTCTGCTTGTCTACCTTTATCTCCTCCTTTAGCTGTTATATTTGAGGCAAAACAATTTCTAAAAGGTGTCCTTCAGATGATATCCCAGGAATCCTTTTCCTCCTCCTTGGGATCTTAATTTTGCTTTGGAAAAATTGACTCTGGCTCCTTTGAGCCTATGGCTTCAGCTTCCTTGCAACACTGTTCTTGAAAGACTGTTTTGTTCTTATCTGTTACTACAGCCAGATGGGTGTCTGAGCTTCAAGCTCTTATGGCTTGTCCTCCTTTTTTGTTTTTTTTCGAATGGGCAGGATGTCCTTGTGTATTAATCCTTATTTTATGCCCATGGTGGTAGATGACTTTTCACTTAATCAATCTATTAATTTGCCCACTTTTTTTCCGTCTCAACAATCTCCAAGTGAGAAAGTACTACACACCTTGGGTGTGCATACACATCTCAGATTTTATTTGGATAAGGCTAAGGCTATCAGGAAATCTGATCAGCTTTTTGTTTCTTTTCATCCCAGGTCTTTGGGATTGGCTGTTTCCAAGCAGACACATTTCTTTTGATTTCTAAAGGTATTTCTTTTTATGTTTCTCATGGAAAGGCCCTTCCTTCTTTTGTTAAGGCTCATTCCACTAGGGCTGTAGCTTCTTTCTTATGGTGCTTTTTTCAAGGGTGTTGACATTAATTCTATTCTTAAGGCAGCAACCTGGACTCTTGTGCATGCTTTCAGTAAACACTACAAGTTAGATGGCATTTCCAGAGCTAGAGATGGTTTTGTTAGGGCCATACGTCATGGCTTTCTAGAGAGTTCTACTGGTCCTTCCTCTTTCCAAGTTTCTTCCTGAACTTTGGCACTTTAGCTCATGTTAGGAATACTACAACAGTAGAATAGAAAGACATAGTATAGTTGTGTAAAATCTTACCATAACGATAGATGCCCTTCTCTTCACTGTTGCAGTATTCACTTCCTTCCTAATACCCCTGGTGCTTTTTTCTCTTCTGGATGTACGGTTAACCGCTTTCTTTAGGCTGGTGTTCCAACTGGGCTTCAATTATGAGGATGGTATGTCCGGACATCGCTTTTATGCCCTTTGTATTTGAGTAGCATACATGCGACGTATGGCGTACCTTAGGTTGTAAAAGGCTTTGGTATATTGGCCAGATGTCGGGCCACTCTTGGCGGGGATCCCTCATGTTAAGAATACTGCAACAATGAAGAGAAGGATATTTATCGTTATGGTAAGTTTTTGCACAGCTGTACTTTCTTTTTTAAATACTGCATTTGCACTATTTCTGAAAATCCATTTTTCCTTGAGATACGGTGACCTTGGAATTAGTATATTTAACTTGCATGGGGTGCAGGGGCCACAACTGTCTATAGTTGGGGGATGCAAGGGACCTTTGTTCCCTTCAAAAACAATTTAACAATGAATCAGTGAGTTTCAATTGTCACTGTTGCACTGTCACTTGATAACTCATTTATAGGATATGCATGAACTAAATATCTGGTGTATGTGCATGGTTGCATATGGGTGCACGTGTGTGTGTGTGTGTGTGTGTGTGTGTGTGTGTGTGTGTGTGTGTGTAACCATAGTTTAAAAATATTAATGAAAGATGTAATTCTTACTTTATTGGAATCTTACTATTTTGTATGAAACCACTGTTTTTTCACTGTTTTCCTATCCTTACTATTTCAACTTTAAAGTTACAGCTGTATCAACATTGACATTATGCAGTTTCCTTATTATTTAGAGTAAGATTATAGAAATAGATGCATAGAGCCTCCAGCTGTTATTTAATATACATGAGTGTTGGGTAACAGAGATGCACGTCTTATTTCATTTAATCTTCTAATCTGTAATGATCACAGAACAGTTGCCAGGTGACTATCTGAAATGTGAGATCGAATGAGGGAATAAACTGCAGCAACTTTATTATACTTTGTTTAGCAGATTAGTTCATATCAAACTGATGCAAAAAAAATATTTTTTAAAGTTGCCACTATTCAGTTTTCAACAGTCAGGATGGCATTAACTTGGATTTTTGTTCGTATTATATAATTATCTTGTCAGAAATAATGTGATTTTAAATTCTGCCTTCTAGGACATAAGATTTACAGGACCTGGATAGCAGTGATAATAAAGTTGTTTTATTCCACTGGTTACTGAGATGTTCAAACAGTAAATCAATGGAAGTATTTCTGTCCAGTGGATGAGAACGTATGCATTGAATACAATTACAGGCACTATTTTTCTTGATATTGTCTGGACAGATGAAAAAAATCCTACATTAAATAATTACTTTAACTATTATAATGTAAATAAAAAAGACAATAATCATCTAGTTAACTTGTCCAGCACTTTTGTTGCAATACATAATAAACTGGCTCATAAAATTTATGTGGGTTAGTGGTTACTTCACAGTTCAGCAAAAACTAGAGGCCTTTCAGAGCATGCCTGTTAACGGAACACGGTGAATAACAGTTGTCTTATGTATGGCTGCCCTCTGCTGTTAGAAATTGGGAATAGCACTTAAATATACTCCAGTCAAGCAGATATGTATCTGAGGGAACACTAGAAACTTAGATGATTAACAGATTTGTTAAACCTGGATTCATTTCTAAATTTAAAACGTTTATTTTTAATTCCTTTAGGGATTGCAGAAGATCAAAAGACAGCTAACACTTCTTCCCAAAGCAAACTACAACCTCCTCAGTTACATTTGCAGGTAAATGCATAAAAGCAACAAAGTGAAGCAGTTTACCAGAACATTGTGTAAATCTGCTGATACACAGTACTGTTATTTAACATTTTCACAGAAGCTACTTCTGTATAGAAATTAAATATTTTCCTGTGCAGGAGTATCACTAGCTGAACATATAACTGCATTTATTTTGCATGCTGCATTAAACTGCATTTTGATACATATTAATTTAATGTAATTTTTACATTTTATTTTCATTTTCAGCTGATAAATATAATTGACTAATAAGGACTATTCCTATCCCTTTCATTTTAAAGAACAAAAAAAAAAGCAGTAAGTGCTTTCATGTGAAGAACTTTATGAAGTCTTGGCTATTACATCCTCGAGACAAAAGCGCTAATTATTTTTTACTTTTTTATTTGTTATGTCTTAATAAATGCTGAGTTCTGCTACAGTTGGTGCATTTTTTTATGTATTTTAGTATTTTGGATCATTTGTTACTGCTACAGGGTAATGGTTTGCAATGTAATGGCTAGATACACGCAGACGGACAGACGGAAGTTGAACCTCTGGAGATGGGAAGAGTTTGATACTGAGCAAAGTATGGGGAAAGACACATAAGGGAGGAAAAAAGGAAAGAGACAGGGAATAGTCTAGAAGGTAACACTCCCAGCCCTCAGTCACTTCAGTGGTTGATGACATGGGCAGGCTGCTTCCTCAGTGGCCTGATGGATGTTATCTGCAGGTTGCATAAGTCAACAGTCCATACCAAAAGATACTCCATGATGCCATGGTCGGCATTCAGTTGCTGGCACACTTTGGTAAACACCAGCCTTCTCATCTGGTGTTGCGAGACAGATCCCATGAGGTGTGTTTGAACAGGATGCAGTACAATGGCATAACTCTGTAGAGAGTAGCTGTACCAGGGGTTACACCATGGGTATCAGGCACATAGGGAAGGACATGACACATGGGACATGATAACATTTGTGCATAGGGTCAGATGAGGTAGTGCTTTGTAAGGGAGGGGGAATAACATAGTCTGCATATCACTGAATGTGGCCAAAACAGGTGGATACAGAAAGGTTTCTAGGGAGACCACACCCATTTCTGCAGTGTCTACATAGGGGAAGCAGTGTAGAACACAAGAGAGGCCCCCTGTGGAAGTACAGTTTGACACGACATCCTTCATGGAGCTCACTGGATATCCTGTAACTTTGAGCCTCACCCAGGATCCCCTTGAGTCTTCATCCCTCTTAGTATCCTAAATTCATACTTCCTCCATTGTGCACATACCTATTGTAGGGGAGAGGTGTGAAAGTTTGTGGTGTGGCATCACCACCACCATGATTCTAGGTCTATCCCTGATTTGTGTGTAGCACTTGGCATAAATCATCATGTGTACAAGTCAGTGATTCAGCCATAAGCAGCTGTTATCACCAACATTGTAAAGATGGTGAGTACACTTTGTGGCTTGTGTGATGACATGAAACATCTACACAGTGACATGAAGTATAGGGGCATAGAATAAATGGTACTACTGAGGTCCCTGATGTTAAATGTTACATCCATGGATGCTTCAATTAGCACATGGTAACTGTGCCCCAGTCTGCCTCTGCTAGTGATGCAGTCTTAGGTAGTGGGAAGGTCCAGTTGTGACATGGCCCAGAACATGCCTACCCTACTCTGACTAGAACAGACTGTTACTGAAATGGCATCACTGTCGCAGCTTGTCTCCTCTGGCTATCAACATTCTCAAAATTGTGGGTGCTGATATTCCTCCAGCTTGACACCTGGGACACCTCATCAAACTTGTTATGAATAGCTCAACCCTTTCAGTATCTACTGCAGGTACACAGAGTGCCTCACCTGCTATTAGCCATTATCAAGGGCAGGAATGAATGATGCTGTGTAGGCTCACAACTTAGGATTCCCAAGCAGGGTGCCTGTAGGTCTATACCTTCATTGCCATGAATTGCATCAAGCCTTATCAGTGCACACCATCACAGTGAACATCACCAATAGACATGATGTGGTAGTACAACCTGACCAGTGCAGGATAAAATCCTGACTTCCCACACTCTCCTACCAGACTACATTTCTACCATAATCAGCCCCCATGATCTTCACATATATTATATTGTTACTGTCACCTGTCACTCTGCCTCTTCCAACTGTATAAGTGATGATATATTAAACCACCAAGAAGGAAAAATAGTCCAAGAAACGACTCAGCCAGTATATCCAAAGAATTTATTTTATAGTACCAATAATTGATGTTCTCCAGCGCCTTGGCATAAGCCTTTTAACAGAGTATAACAAAACCCATTTCTCATTCCTTTATATAGTAAAAAACTATTCTAATAAAACAATTAAAAAACACTTAATTACAACAGCCATTTCCAATCAAGCTCTCTATTTAACCCCTTAGGGTGTAGAGTGTCAAATTTTAAAATAAACAGTGCTTCTTTCCATTGTAGTTTATTCTTCAAGCACATACCTTTCACACAATGTACTTTTTCCAAAATTGTGCTTGTTAAATTCTTACCATCATTGTTATGATATTTTTTAAAATGAAAGCCTAAAGGACTTTCTACCTTTTCATTTTTAATATTTCTCAGATGTTCTAAGAACCTGACTCGAAAACTCATTTTTGATTCACCTATGTAAAATAAATTGCATTCACATTTGAGTACATAAACAATACTCTCTGTGTTACAACTAAAATTACAAATTCACATTAAATTTCTTTCCATTTATATAGTCAAAAGAATTTACTGTTTGGTTACATATACTACAGTGACCACATGCTTTAAAACCATAATCAGAAATACATTTAGTTAAACTGGCAGCAGAAAAAATAAAATAAGCATGAACTAGCATATCTTTAATACTTTTTCCACGTCTATAAGACACCATAGGTTTTTGAGGTAACAATTCACCCAAGCATGGATCTTGTAACAAATGTGTCTAATAAAACATAACAATTTCTACCAATTTCTCTGTATATGTTCCATATGTTGTAACAAAAAACATTTTATCCACTTGTTGGTTATACACATTTTTATCTGATTTAGCCCTATATTTTACTTGTTTATGAGTCTGATTATTAAAATTCAAATTATTTTTAGCTTGTTCTACACTTTCTACACTATAACCTCTTTTGATAAATTTCTGACAAGTCAACTCAATTTCTAATTCTTTTTGTTGTTCATCACTAGTTAATCTTGAGATTCGCAATAATTCATTATAGGGAAGTGCTGATATTAAGTGTGGAGGATGGCAACTAGTCCCATTAATGAAATTATTCACACCTTCAAATTTATGATGCACTGATGTTACTACCTTATTACCTCTAACATGCAAATTTACATCCAAAATGTAACTTTATCTCCCCACTGAGCTCCATCAAACTTTATACCAAAATTATTACAGTCTAGGTCATGAATAAAATTATGTACATCTAAACTACCCCCTTCACATAGAAAGATTAAATCATCTATGTAACGATAATATTCTATTACATGACTTCTCAACAAGCACATTCTATATAGAAATTTGGTTTCAAAATAACCCATAAATAGATTTGCATATACTGGAGCGAAAACTGCTCCCATCGCTGTGCCTTTAATTTGTTGATAAAGAATTTCATTAAATTCAAAAAAGTTATTTTAAGACAAAACAGTATTAAATCAACTGTATAATAAGTAAGTGGAGTTTCACCCAAATGAAATTTAAGAGCTTCCACCCCTAATTCATGTGTAATATTAGTATACAAATTTTTAACATCTACTACTATCCAGTACCTATTTTCATTCCACTGAATTTTATTAATTTTCTCCAGAAAGTCAAAGGTGTCTCTAATATAGGAAGACAACTGCACAACCTTTGGTAAAAGTAATTCATGCAACACAATTCCTATATTATGAAGAAAATAGTTGCAAGCAGACACTATAGGACGACCCGGGGGATTATATCTATCTTTATGTAGTTTAGGAAGACAGTAAAATTTAGCCATAGTACAATTTTCTATGGAAAATTTCCTCTCTATGTCTTTTTTGGTAAAATAGCCAAGTCTAGACCCCCTATTTATTAGTTCATTATATGCTGACAAGGCTGTTTCATATTCCTTCCATATAGCAATTCTATATACTTCCTCATTATTTAAATTATCCATACACATCTTATAATACTATTCTACTGTCATTATAACTAACTTATTACCTTTATCTGAGGGCTTAAATATAATATCTTTTCTACATCTCATCTTCGTTAAAGCCTCCCATTCATTTTCAGTTAGATTATAAGACACTTTTTCCTTTTTTTAAAAAATATCCTGCATAGAATAATTCACTATACTGGAAAAACATTTCACTGCCTCATTAGTAAAAGGAGGTATATAGTTACTTTTTATGCAAATCCCATTTGTCGGTAATAGACAATAAGCATTCACAGTTTCATCATTCTCAAAAAAAGAATCACAAGAAAAAAATTTCCATAGAAGTTGTTTCATTGAAAGAATCATCCATATCAAAGGAATTAGTTACATGTACATTTTTTTCTTTTGACTTTGAAAAAAAGCACAAAAGATGTAACTTTCTTACTAGCTTAAAAACATCTATTTTAAATGTATGCATATTAGAAACAACAGTAGGAATAAACTTAATGCCACAATTTAATACTGCTATTTCAGTATCTGAAAAAGAACTGACAGTTAAGTAAAAAGCATACTGTTCATCTAACCTGTCATTAACACCATTAGTCTTAAGAAAGTTAATACCATCTTTTCCTTTTCCCCTGTTGATTCTGTTGTTGCCTGCCCCACATATCGCTGTACAACAGAATGGGTGGCCATCCTAGTCGAAAGAGATTTGTTAAAACAAAAACTGATTAAAAATGACATTGCAAAGCTGTGCTCTAGTTTATGCACTTTTTTGACGGTCCCTAGATTTGAGGGTGTGTTAAAAGATCTTAATGAGAAAGTACTGAGTAAAACTGAGACTTTGATTGACAGAAAAATACACAAATTGCAGAGAGATCTGAGGGATTATGCAAATGAGACTGCTTTTATCAATAAAAACCATCTGAAAACCATGGGCGGGTTTTCTGGTAAAAGAATGGTAAAGAAAAAACATGGTGTCTCGTTTGCTTCATCTGAAGCAACAGAAGCTTCAGGAGAATGGTCGGATGGAAATGCAGACTTTCCTTCACTCCCTCCAGCTCAAAAAAGTGAATATATGTATGAACATTTTTATAACAGACCCAATACAAGTGAGAGAGGTCGGAAAAGGGGACAAGCAGATACGACGTGGGGCAGGCAACAACAGAATTAACAGGGGAAAAGGAAAAGATGGTGTTAACTTTCTTAAGACTAATGGTGTTAATGACAGGTTAGATGAACAGTATGTTTTTAACTTAACTGGCAGTTCTTTTTCAGATACTGAAATAGCAGTATTAAATTGTGGCATTAAGTTTATTCCTACTGTTGTTTCTAATATGCATACATTTAAAATAGATGTTTTTAAGCTAGTAAGAAAGTTACATCTTTTGTGCTTTTTTTCAAAGTCAAAAGAAAAAAATGTACAGGTAACTAATTCCTTTGATATGGATGATTCTTTCAATGAAACAACTTCTATGGAAATTTTTTTCTTGTGATTCTTTTTTTGAGAATGATGAAACTGTGAATGCTTATTGTCTATTACCGACAAATGGGATTTGCATAAAAAGTAACTATATACCTCCTTTTACTAATGAGGCAGTGAAATGTTTTTCCAGTATAGTGAATTATTCTATGCAGGATATTTTAAAAAAAAAGGAAAATGTGTCTTATAATCTAACTAAAAATGAATGGGAGGCTTTAACGAAGATGAGATGTAGAAAAGATATTATATTTAAGCCCTCAGATAAAGGTAATAAGTTAGTTATAATGACAGTAGAATAGTATTATAAGATGTGTATGGATAATTTAAATAATGAGGAAGTATATAGAATTGCTATATGGAAGGAATATGAAACAGCCTTGTCAGCATATAATGAACTAATAAATAGGGGTATAGACTTGGCTATTTTACCAAAAAGACATAGAGAGGAAATTTGCCATAGAAAATTGTACTATGGCTAAATTTTACTGTCTTCCTAAACTACATAAAGATAGATATAATCCCGGTCGCCCTATAGTGTCTGCTTGCAACTATTTTCTTCATAATATAGGAATTGTGTTGCATGAATTACTTTACCAAAGGTTGTGCAGTTGTCTTCCTATATTAGAGACACCTTTGATTTTCTGGAGAAAATTAATAAAATTCAGTGGAATGAAAATAGGTACTGGATAGTAGTAGATGTTTAAAATTTGTATACTAATATTACACATGAATTAGGGTGGAAGCTCTTAAATTTCATTTGGGTGAAACTCCACTTACTTATTATACAGTTGATTTAATACTGTTTTGTCTTAAAATAACTTTTTGAATTTAATGAAATTCTTTATCAACAAATTAAAGGCACAGCGATGGGAGCAGTTTTCGCTCCAGTATATGCAAATCTATTTATGGGTTATTTTGAAACCAAATTTCTATATAGAATGTGCTTTTTCAGAAGTCATGTAATAGAATATTATTGTTACATAGATGATTTAATCTTTCTATGTGAAGGGGGTAGTTTAGATGTACATAATTTTATTCATGACCTAGACTGTAATAATTTTGGTATAAAGTTTGATGGAGCTCAGTGGGGAGATAAAGTTACATTTTTGGATGTAAATTTGCATGTTAGAGGTAATAAGGTAGTAACATCAGTGCATCATAAATTTGAAGGTGTGAATAATTTCATTAATGGGACTAGTTACCATCCTTCACACTTAATATCAGCACTTCCCTATAATGAATTATTGCGAATCTCAAGATTAACTAGTGATGAACAACAAAAAGAATTAGAAATTGAGTTGACTTGTCAGAAATTTATCAAAAGAGGTTATAGTGTAGAAAGTGTAGAACAAGCTAAAAATAATTTGAATTTTAATAATCAGACTCATAAACAAGTAAAATATAGGGCTAAATCAGATAAAAATGTGTATAACCAACAAGTGGATAAAATGTTTTTTTGTTACAACATATGGAACATATACAGAGAAATTAGTAGAAATTGTTATGTTTTATTGGACACATTTGTTACAAGATCCATGCTTGGGTGAATTGTTACCTCAAAACCTATGGTGTCTTATAGACGTGGAAAAGTATTAAAGATATGCTAGTTCATGCTTATTTTATTTCTCTGCTGCCAGTTTAACTAAATGTATTTCTGATTATGGTTTTAAAGCATGTGGTCATTGTAGTATATGTAACCAAACAGTAAATTCTTTTGACTGTATAAATGGAAAGAAATTTAATGTGAATGGTAATTTTAGTTGTAACACAGAGGGTATTGTTTATGTACTCAAATGTGAATCCAATTTATTTTACATAGGTGAATCAAAAAGGAGTTTTCGAGTCAGGTTCTTAGAACATCTGAGAAATATTAAAAATGAAAAGGTAGAAAGCCCTTTAGGCTTTCATTTTAAAAAAATATCATAACAGTGATGGTAATAATTTAACAGGCACAATTTTGGAAAAAGTACATTGTGTGAAAGGTATGTGCTTGAAGAATAAACTACAATGGAAAGAAGCACTGTTTATTTTAAAATTTGACACTCTACACCCTAAGGGGTTAAATAGAGAGCTTGATTGGAAATGGCTGCTGTAATTAAGTGTTTTTTAATTGTTTTATTAGAATAGTTTTTTACTATATAAAGGAATGAGTAATGGGTTTTGTTATACTCTGTTAAAAGGCTTATGCCGAGGCGCTGGAGAACATCAATTATTGGTACTATAAAATAAATTCTTTGGATATACTGGCTGAGTTGTTTGTTGTATAAGTGATGATGACTGTGCCCTGTCCACCCCTAACCCACATAGGGGTTCCTATCAGATTAGTGAAGTTTCAAAATTATGAACATCATACGGCTGAGACCGTATGATCGAAGTTTTGAAACTTCAAACGGTTTGAAAGGAGATTGCCATACAGCACGGAATGGGAAATTTACCATTTTCCTCACTGTAGTGCAATCTCAGAATTGATATATTTAATTAGCAGGGGTGTGGGGGGTGCAGGGCAGATTGCCCCCTGTCAAAATGTAAAAGAAGACATTTTGTTTTTATTTTATTTTTTTTATTTTAGTTTTGAAATTTCAGAACTTCAGTCATATGGTCTCGGCTGCATGTTGTTTGACGTTTTAAAACTTTTGTGATCCGATAGGGATCCCCCCCCCCCCCAGCTAGATATGGTTATGTCTGATGCACAGTTTGGTTAGTCTGTATACTACTATTCATAGCCTGGCTATGATAATGCATGTCATTGTATTCTATGCAGCCTTTGCCATGGCCCATGATTGTTGAACAGGCTCTACCTCTTTGCCACTGCTGCAATGTATTGCATTCACCTGTGCCTTGCCTCCCGTGCATCACCAGAGTTTTTCCATTCCTGCTCCTGCTGCTATGATGGGCCCCAACTGGATGCACTGTTGCTGCACCCATTGTTTCTGTATTGCTATATTGTGTATGATAACACACACCATTAAAATCTTGCTGTAGGCATCAGCTGCATATTACAGTGCACCACCTGATTAGTTGAGAGGAAGCATCCCCTTGAGTTGCCCAAACATGCAATCCACAACAGTCTACATTTTAACACAGTCTATGTTGTAT
Source organism: Protopterus annectens (assembly GCF_019279795.1). Lineage (NCBI taxonomy): Eukaryota > Metazoa > Chordata > Ceratodontiformes > Protopteridae > Protopterus > Protopterus annectens. The sequence continues at coordinate 559,653,067 of NC_056743.1, read as the reverse complement.
ATCATTCATTTCCTTGATTTTGGGGTTATGGATAGGGGTCATTATCTGTGGCTCCAGGGTATATCCAGTATCGCCTGCAACACACAGATGTCACACCATCATAGGTGGCCTGCTCCCTGCATGTAGGATAACTGTGCATGCTGCGCTATACAACCCACATGTGTGTGCATCTACTAACTAGATGACCCTGTGGGAAGTCTACTGACACAAACCAATGGTATAAGTCAGATCTGTGTCAGAAGTAATTCATGGAAACTGCCTTGGTGATACAAAAACACATTATCTATATTACATGTATATGTAGTGCCCTGGATTTTCTACACCACCTGATAGTTCAAGAAGTGGTAACCTTTCCAGTTAATGTGTCTCACTCCCTTTAAACCAGATGCGTCCTTAATGGTTACATGCCTGCAATCTAAGGCTACACTGTAAAACTCATGCATATTGGTAATTTGGTCATGTCCACATGATGGCACTGCACTATCTTCTGGTCTGTGAGATGGTGAAGTATCAGGCTGTGATGATATCTCTGGCTCTGGTGTGCAATATCACAGGCACTGGCTCCAGAAGTGGCCACTAGCACATGCCGCCCTGCTATAGTGGCTGCTGTTCCTAACAGCTCCAGTCACTTGTACACCATAGATCTCCAGTGTTTAGAATAGTTTTCACTACAGCATAGTGCATTTGTCTTGTACATTTGTGAATCGCTCTGCAATGACTGACATTGTCATGTAAGTAATCTGGGTGCCTCACATGCACGGGGTCCCTCATTTCCATCTCATTATGTGGTCATTTGCATGCATCACATGCCATGCTATCTGTGCCTCTGAATTATCAAAAACCTGCTCATTACAACTACCTGTGCTACTTTGTATTGTGTATTGCACTAAATATCTATGACTCCCACCCCATATCTACTTTTATACTAAGGCAGACCAGCAATAATGCCTTTTGATTGAGCAATTAATAAAGAATAGTAAAGGACAACTGGGTTGTTTAAAGTGCTGGTTTAAATTCAGATAAGACCTGCTAACAGCTATCCCCAAAACTAGATTTCATGGTTTAATGGTTTCAGTCAAAAATCAAGAGAAGAGTTGACCCTACCATACTATCTGGAAACAAAATCACACATATTGCCATTGTTTAACTCGAAAGGAGTATTTTAATTGATGAGATAATCCAAAAAGTTGGTGTCATGGTTTTAGTCTGAGATCAAGAAAACAGACGTTGGCTGTCATGCCAAAAAAAAAAATCACACTCATTAATCTTGTAGGTAGTCTGCATCGATTCCCTAGTGGCCATACCTCTATGGAAGGATATCAGTATCTCTAGCTTTGAAACTTTATTCACCGAGTATGAATCACAATTTGTGATTTCCAGGCTTATAAAACATAACATGACATAATATAACAAAACATGACACACAGCATAATACAACACAGCAAAACACAAAGCAACACATCTGTGTCAGCAACAACAAATATTATTTGTTTCAATACTCTGTTGCATTTGTGCAGTAAGCACTTTCCACTGCTCTTGCCATATCTTTTGTTTAATTCTTTCATCTGTCACATGTTTTCTTGTAACTTCTGTTGTCTTACAGTTTGTCAGGCCTCGAGTAATGTGTTCCAGCTGTAGACCACTGTTTTCACAAGAAACTACTTTCCAGTATCTAAACTGAACTTTAATGTATTCCATCTGGCATCTCTGCTCTCTCTTCCCTCTTTTGTTTTTTTCTTAGGCTGTGTCCTATCACACTGTCCCTTATACCTTATGAATTAATATCATGTCTTTTCTTTTTATATTTTTTCATATGAGAAGAGATGTAGCTTCCCTAACTATTCCTTCTCCCCTTTGTCCTCCAATCATTTCTTTTTAATACCCTTAGCCATTCCCTCCACTGATCTTTGAGAATCTCCATTTACTAGCTTCCTTTCCTTTGATATTGTATCATAACTATAAAAGCTATACAAGCTATTATGACCTCCTTGCTATAGATTCTAGTATGGGTGCCCCGGCATGGCCGCAAAAACACACACACACACACACACACACACACACACACACACACACACACACACACACACACACACACACACACACAGCAGTCTATGAAATTATGTAATTAACCATGATCTTAACTGTAGCTGCACATGTGATCACTGATAGTACTTTAAGCAGCAAGGACCAACAGCAGTCATACCTAACTTGCCCAACAACAGTAATTGCACCACTCAATTGCATAGCTTGATTGGCACCCCTTCTACAGTGGCAGTCTTGCCCACACCAGCTTATGCCTGGGACAGTCCCCCTTCCATACTCTAATTATGGCTTTCCTCCAGACTTGCCTTTGTCTGTCTACCTTTATAGCCTTTTTTCTTGTTTTTTTCACACCCTTGTCTATAGGCCTGTCCTTTCTTTATTTCATAGAATGTTCTTTTATTTACACAGACTGCCTCCATGTTTTCATGTTAATTCATGTTTGAAACTTAATTTCTGTCCAATGCTATTTTTTCCTTGCCTCTTTTTTATAAATAATTATATGCTTCTCAGAGAATGATTATTCCCTGTAGCTTTTTCAGATAAGTCCCTTTTCTTGCTTGTAAAATTTCTAAAATCCCTGGGGTTTTTTTGTTCTTGTTCTAGTCATTGACAGTGAATTGTCCTCTGACATCATTACTGGTGGCCAGGAATTTTTTTTAGTTCTAACTAAAAAATACCAAGAGTCCCTAATTTTTAGGGATGTCCCTGATTTTGGCCCAGAATGTTGCTGTACCACCTCTAAAACTCCGTGACTATTGAAAAAAAGATGGTGGATTATAGTTAGTAAATAACAGCAGTCATTACAGTTGCAGACTTCTTGTACTTTAGAAAATGCATTTTATTTCAAGTTTGCATAGCCTGTCAACTTTCTAAGTCAACAGAATAGTATTTTAAAAAGTGTCCCTGATTTAGGGCATTTGTCCCTGATTATTTTTAGTTTTTCCTTGAGTCAGGACATAAGACACTGAGAGACATTGCCCGTATTCATACTAAGTATGATAACTGTTATTTTAGCTTTCCTTGTACCTAATTGTACAACCAGGGGGAAGCCACCTACATCTTCTAACTAGGTCTATGTTCCTGCATAAAAAAATGACAGCAAATGGCTAATAATCAAACATTAAACAGCAAAAGTTTAATGTACAGAACATGCTTAATAGTGTAAAATAATTAATCGAAAGGCAATAGCTGGCCAGCAACCAGGAAGTACTGTGATGCGTAAGGTAAGTGAAGGAAACCTTTTTTTAAGTTTGCCCTATTCCCCACTGTAGTGTGATCTTGGAATTGGTATAGATTTATTTATTTAACATTGGTTTACTGAGAAAGTCCAACTTGGAATTAATTAATTTTCAGAGGAGACCCATGGAGAAATACTCCAAACGCATGTCTTTGTAACATGGGCGGAAACCAGAGCACCCGGAGGAAACCCACACGAACGCAGGGAGGACATGCAGACTTCACACAGAAAGCACTCCAACCAAGAATCAAATCGGAAAACTTCTTGCTGTGAGGTGACAACATTAACTGCTGCACTACTGTGCCATCTTAAATATATATAGTCCTGACCCCCCCACCTTGGTTGGTTAATCATGATGTTGGCCAACTATGGCCATTTAATGAATTATTTTTCACTGTTAAGCTTTTCTGGTACATTTCTGGAAAACTTTCACTGTTTAACATTCGATTATTAGCTGTTTGCTGTAATGTGTTTTTTGATGTGCAAACATAGATCCCTTCTAACTCCTAATTCTCATTCAGTGTGTCCCTGTTTTGGAAGCACAGATGCCTGGGTGATAGAAGTCTCCTGTTAGCATTACATTCTTTTTCCCTGCTCCATGGTCTTATAATTTTGTTTAGTTTTTCATTATTTTTCATGGGTTCCTGTCAAACAATTAGACAGATTGTTGAAACCCATATGGTCGAACTCATATGACCAATATGTTGAAACCCATATGGTCAAACTCATATGATCAATAATTCAGTCCGTCAAACTTTTCTGACTGAGATCGTGTTACAGTTGGGACCAGGAAATTTACCTTTTTCCCCACTGTAGTGTGATCTCGGAGTTGGTATATATAATTGGCAGGGGGGTTTGGGGGGTGCAGAGGGGCTTGACCCCCTGCAAAAGCATTTTTATGTTGCATGCAGGTGTTGCTTGCAGTTTCCTTTTTTTTTGACAGACTGAATTGTTGATCATATGGGTTGAGCCGTATGGGTTTTGACAGTGTGCCACTTCAGTCGTTTGATATAGATCCATTTTTCATTACTTCACCAAGCTGTCAGTAAATTGTATCCAGTCATCCAGTATCACACGTTTTCCTGTTTTTATAACTCTTGATTATTGTTGAGGTTCCTCTACTCTGTTTTCTCTTTCTTTGTGTTCAGTAGGTCATACTTTATATGATGCCTAATGTACACTATAACCCCTCACTCATTTTGTCATTCCTTTCCCTTGCTTCTTTAAAAATGGATAAGCTTAGATTCCCATATCCCTTTTTTTAATTTGTTCTACTCTTGGTAGTATTGGTTTCACTAAATGATTGTTCAGTAAATTCAAGCATTACTAGCATCTCTTCCTAATGTTTAGTTGCTTTTCAGTCCTTATTGCATTTTTCACCATTTCGTAGCTTCTAGTTTATTTCCTATACTCCTGTCATATTTACTATGTCCCATGTATTTTTATTTATTTTAGCCCATGTTTTTTATTATCTATCTTTCCAGCTGCTTTGCAGCAGGTGGGTTGGACACTTTAAACTGGCCCAAGGTGTGAGGGTGTGTGAGAGTGTATGGTACGGATGAACTACCGTGGCAGAGCTAGTCACCTGGCAGTGTAAACCTTGGCTCTAGATGATTGTCGCTGTTCAAATGACATCCCGACACCATGTGCAGAAATGGAAAAAGGGGTTGAGGATGGATGGATTTCCAAATGCTTCTAATATCATTCTTGCTGGTGTTGTAGATATTTGTTTAACCAAGTTTTCTTTCGGCCCTTCCTTTGTTTCCCTATCTTTCAGTCATCACCTACTGCATCTCCTTGCTTCTTAATTTATACATGTATTCATCTTTTTCTATTTCCTCACCTCCAGCCATAAGACCCTTCTCTGCAGGCTCCCTTTTGGGTCATTCATTCTCCTTGTAGGGTGAGAGCCAGTCCATTTTCTCCTTGCTATGACAAGAGCATTATAACCCAATCATTCTTTATCAGGTACAAGAACTAATATGCTCATCCCTTCCCAATCAAATATGAGAAGGGGAGCTGGCAAGATTTTGTTCAAGTCAGGGTCTAATTTATCCTCCTCTAATTCCCTTCCTGCAGCAGCCTGCAAGGGCCCTCATTTGCCTTTGCATGGACACAGGATTGTATTCTGGCTTCGCTGCAACACACTCCACCAATACCACAATACTGTTGTTAGGGACAGTGGTACTGTGTGTCATACTGCCACCATGTCCCAGGATCGGTGAAATGGGGGCGCTTTGTAAATATTGCTCATACAAACTTGGAAAGCTGACAGAATAACAAGTTTGCATTAGCATGAATTTTCTGAAGGATATGAATCATTCTTATAAGAAAAGTGCAGTCCGGGTCTGAACTGTCTGCAAACAGCTAAAGTTGACTTTGAACCTAACACCACTCTTAAGTGTTCAACTGCGGTACCACCTTTTTCATTCTTATAAGAAAAGCGCAGTCCGGGTCTGAACTGTCTGCAAATAGCTAAAGTTGACTTTGAGTATGTGTCTACCTGTTTGAGCCAATATTCATTTTCCCCTGGAGAGCACTCTACTTTGGCTTGTAAGCAGCCCCCCCCCCCCCCACACACACACACGCACACACACACACAGTCACACTCATCTTCCACTTTCTTTCTTATTACCTTCTGTTAGCAAATAGTATCCATAACTGATCAATACTGTGTGTTTGTTAATTTAACTGAGACCACAGTAGCCTACTGATAAAGGTTATCCTGTTTTTTCCACCTGAGAAATGGTTAAGAAATGACTTACAGTTTCAGAGCAGTCCTTGGTCAATTGTGATTGTTTCTTAAACACAAACTTGTCTTTGCTTTGGCTCATTAGCAGCAGTACAAGGAACTGCCTGCTCAGACCCTTTTTCTCCCCTCCCCCTTCCCTGTTTATTACCTTAAGACAATCCCAAAGTTAATAAATATTACCTGTGGCAGGCACCATTTTTAAAACTACAACCACCCTTGTCACTATCATATGTTCATTTATCAGTTAACTCAGTTACCTGATTGTTTCCAGCCCCCTCATAAGAGCAACTAACAGGGCCTCTACCCACTTCGCTTCCCACCCTGCCCCCTATTCCCTCCCACCCCCAGTGGTCCCACCTTTATTACACTCACAAATCCCTCCCATCTTTCCAATAGCCAACCACAGCGCTAACCCAACACTACCTCCTCCATCTTCCCACTACTATCACACCTCCTCAAACAACATGTACAAGCATACCTTATCTATGCTCACTGCATGCACTCTCCTTGCATATCTTACATCCTACCAAAGCTCCATCATTCTCCCACTCAACAACTACCACTGTACTACTCCTTACACCACCACTCATGTTTCACCCTCACTCAGCTCCCCTCCCTCCAACTTAAGAACCATCCCTAGGCACCCCCCACATATTCTACCAACTATATTACTGAAACATAAAGCATCCCTACAACTTAACATAGTAACCCTCCCACCATACCTATTACCCACAGAGCACAATCATAAAGTTTCTCTTATAAACAAACACGTTCAAAAACTGAGAAAACTAATAACCTCATGCATATCAAAACTAGCCCTAAGTGGAGACATCCACCCCAACCCTGGCCGTACCATCTCCAACACCAGTCCTCATAATCAGACTAGAAACCACAACTTCTCCCATATTACAGCCAATAGAAAGCCAAGTGACTTCCTTCTACTAAGCCTAAATATTAGAAGTATATCCAACAAAGCCCATGAACTCCATGCCACCATAGACTTGTACTCCCCAGATATAGTCATCCTGATAGAAACCTGGCTAAAACCTCACATTACCAGTGATCAAATACTCCCTACAGGTTATGGCACACTAAGAGTAGACTGGATAAACAAGAAAAGAGGCAGTGTAGCTATAATATTTAAACAGCATCTAAACATCCAGATCTTAAAATCATCAGCTTCACAAATAGGCAATGAAGAAATAATATATACCAACCTCAAAATAAACCAAAACAAAATCATCTACATAATTGGATGCTACTTCCCACCTGATCAAAACATCCCTCCACTAGAAAACCTCCTCAGCTGGTCTACCCACCATCTCCCCCAATAAACTATCATTTTAGGTGATTTCAGTATTGACTGGCAATCCTGTTTTGGCAACCATCCAACCCATCAAGTAAACATTCATGGCTTCACCCAACTAGTCCAGTCGCCGACCAGGATAAATAAAAACTCCTGCAAGCACACTACCCTGGATTGGATACTAGTTGGTAAGAGCCCCCAGTCATATATAACAGGCTGCTTATCAGATAGCCTCAGTGATCACTCCCCAACATTCCTACTCAAAAAATACCTATACAAAGCTAAACCTGTCATCTACCGTCAAGTATGCAAAAAACTAAACTTTAAACCACTCACATTCATCTCATCCCTCAAAGATTGCAACTAGCATCCTCTAAAGTACCTCAGTCTTGATGACGCAGTTGAATTTTTTAATATTACCTTCCTGAGCATCCTTAATTACCATGCCCCCATAAGACTTCCCAGAATTAAAGCACAACCCTCCCCATGGCTACAGAAAACCACTAAGTCAGAAATGGAAAAACAGGGATAAAGCCTGGGAGCACTGGCGCAAAACCAAAACCCCCTCAACTAGACAGAAATTCCTAGAACTATGCAATAGAGTCAAAAAGCTAATAAAACAGGACAAATTCCAATACTACCAGTCTGCACTAGACTCCTCCCAGCACAGCCGCAAACAATTCTGGTCCTCCATAAACTCCATCCTCCACCCAGGTAAAGTCAGTACCCCTCCTCCTAACATCCCTCACCCCTCAGAAAATATTGCTACCTCATTCAACACACACTTCACACAAACCATACTATTACTAGCTAAACAACATAACCCCCCTCCCCTCCAACCCACACCTTCAACTAGTAATCTCCCCACTGCCTTCTCTTTTTCTCCTGTACCTACCTCCAACATAAAAAACCTCTTAACTAAACTTAAGCCCACCAAATTAGCAGCAGACAACCTCCCAAGTGAATACCTACAAATTGCAGCTGATGCTCTGGCCTACCCAGTATCCATCTTGATTAACCGATCTCTGTCAGAAAGTTACGTTCCCACACTGTGGAAAGTATCACATATAATTCCCCTCCACAAAGGCGGACCCCCCACAGAACTAACCAATTACCGCCCCATAGCTATTCTCTCTCCACTCTCCAAAATACTAGAGAGATGCATACACTCTCAGGTCTCAGACTACCTCCTTACTAACAACCTCCTTTCCAATACTCAGCATGGTTTCCAAACAAACCATAGCACCACCACTGCCTTACTCTCCTTTACTAACACTATCCTTCAGCATAAAAACAATGGCTATCTCTCCTCTGCTACTTTCCTAGACCTATCTAAAGCATTTGACATGGTCCCACACAAACAACGTATCTCTGTCCTCAATAACCTATCCTTCTCACAATCAGTCACCAACTGGTTTCAGAGTTACCTGTCTGCCCGCCAACAATCCGTTGTATGGCAGAATGACATATCTCCCCAACTACCTGTCTCCATAGGGGTTCCCCTAGGATCCATCATTGGACCCCTACTCTTCTCTGTTTTCACCAATAATCTAGCCTCTGCCACCAAACATGGCACACTCATACAATATGCAGATGACTCAACCATCATCTGCTCAGCCCAGTCCCTACCCAAAAAGTCACACAGGAAGCCTTTTCCTCTGTTGAAACTTGGTTATCCGATGCCCAGTTAATACTCAACCCAAACAAAACTAAACTACTCATCTTCCAGCCCACCAAACATACTCAAAACAACTCTCACTTTAACATTACAGCAAAAGACAACACCACTATATACCCAACAGAACACACCAAATTGCTAGGAGTGGAAATAGACAATAAACTAAAATTTGACATTCACATATCCATGACCATCAAAAAAGTCCACAAAAAACTAGGAGCATTATACAGAAATAAGCAACTTCTCACCAAAGCAGCAAAGATTTCAATAGCAAATTCCCACCTTATCTCCACCCTACTTTATGCCTCTCCAATATATACCAACCTAGGGCAATGCGATCTAAACAAGCTAGAGACCTGCTACAACAAAATCGCCAAATTCGCCACAGGGGCATCCTATCGTAGTCACCACTGTCTCTCACTTGCTGAACTGGGCTGGCTTGAACTCCCTCACCTCCTTCAATGGTATCAACTCTCACTCACCCACAAACTAGTAAACCATCCACTAAATGTCCCATCCCTCCAGAATCAACTCCAACCCTATCGCACCACCAGACCACTAAGATCCAGCAACAAAAAATCACTTGCAGATCACCAAAGCCAATAACTCTGCTGGTGAAGCACTATTCTCTTGCACCATAGCCAAATTATGGAACTCCCTCCCACCCACAATTACCTCCATACCATCATGCACCCACTTCAAAACTTTACTAAAAGCGCACCTAAAAACATGCTGGCTATGCCCTTGCAACTCCCACTCTAATTTCACCCACCCCATCCAACCACTACCTTTCTTTCCACTCCACTAACTACCTTTATTGTAGCAAGCTCAGATGCTCATAAGCCTAGTACTTATTATACAGCAGGAACGTCTTATTGTAACATTTGTTAATGTCTGTTATGTACTTCACAGATAAAGATTCTAGTTGTCTACTGATGTACTATGTTCTTCATCTGTAAATATGTTGTAAGTAATTGCTATGTAAATTGTTAATCGCTATGTAATCCAATGTAACTACTGTCTGTTTATTTTAACTGTGGAGCTTTTCTCCCCGGGCCTCCGCTGAAAATGGACCTACGTCCAGTCGGACACTCCCGGTCAACAAATATAAATAAATAAAAAAATAAAATGAAGCCTGAAAATCAAATGTCTGGTGTTATTTTCTAACTTCAGTCCTCAATAATTTCCAAGTGATTTGCCAGAAAACTACAATTTTCTGAGAAATAGATCAAAAATATGAGTAAAAAATCTAGACATTCTGTGAAAATCTGCACAGTTGAGAGCTATGCTGCATTGATCTTTTTGATGCCCGAACTGCTAAAGAAACCCGAGTCATCAGAGTCACAGTCAGTGGTTTATTCCAGTGCAGCATACAGCTTAGGTTAAGGTGTAATCATCTTGATATACCTTTCTGATCATGACTTCAGTTACGATGTTTCACCCAGTGACATGTGTGATCCATCCACACAGGTTTCTGTCTTTATCATGCATTTCCCCCAGCTGTTTACTATCTTGAATCCACTATGCAAAGCAGGCATTTTAATTCTTAATCGTATCCCTCCTTCCTTTCTGTGCTATTAGCGGACAGTAGCAGAACCACTGAAAAGTCTTCCACATACTTCAACTCCTGACATTTTTCTTAACTTCACCTTTAGCTTTCTCTGCGATGCTTTTGTAGTTTTGCCTGTAAATCACCAGTGCTGTCATGTGGCATGACATTCAAGTACTTCCTGCATTCTATGAAAGGCTTTCTTACTTTCTAATCTATACTGTCCAACTTCGGTCCTGGGACTGTCTCACTGATACCTGATAGCTTCAGCCTGACCAGTCTGTGCCCCAGATGTCCCTTGTAATTAAGTGTCTGATCTGTGGTTCTGCTCCTTCCTGCTTCTTCTCCTCTGCTTTTCCTGATGCAGTTTCATCTGTCTGTGCAAGCCCTCTTTCTTCTGTTCCTTTGATTTTATTCCTGTCTTTAGAATTTCTGATGCTATTTTATTTTATTTTTTTGTTTTGTTCTTTTGTTTTGGATTTTGCTCATGCTTTAAATGTGCCTGAAAGTCTAGTTCTGTCCCTTGTGTCTTTGGTCTCTGTTGTCTTTGTATGTATCATACTTCTTTTCAGACCTTCCCTCTTCCTCCTGATTCCCCTTCATCATATCTGCCTCCTCTTTCCCTATTCTACAACACTTGGCATCTTTCATTCTTCCTTCCCTGTTGTGTTCATCTTCTCTAGATTGCCTGCTACAGTCTTGATTTCTTTTCCGGAGGCTGATCCCTCATCTGCTCCTACTTCTCATACCTCTGTCCTCTCTTCTTTCCTCCTGGAGCCTCGTATGTCCTGCCTCTTTCCTCATAATTCATCTACTCACTTCCTGTTTTCTCCATGGCTGACCCTCAGCTGAACGTCTTCACCTTCCAATGCTGTAGCCTTTTCCCAAAGATCTCTGAGCTACTTCACTATCTCATCCTTATACATCTAACCTGCCTCAGTTCAGGAGTGTGTCAGGTTGACAAAGGTAGTTTAAGCGAATGCAAAAAGAAAAATACTTTTAGTCAGAGCTACTTTTGCCAACAGTGGAGTTAGTCCAGGGATTGTTGTGGGTGAAGGGTGCGCTTGCATCTTGCAAAAAAAAATTTCTTCTAATATTTGCTGAAGGTAGTTTCAGTGAATGGTTTTCAACCTGTTTGCATTCACTGAAACTACCTTCAGTGAGTCAACCCGAATCTTCTCAGTTCTGCACCTACCACCCATCATGTCATTGTTTGTTTGTTGCTTCTTTAACCTATATGTTGCTACTTGTAATTTTTTGAATGCTGACATTTGCTATTTACAGGATGAGAGACATGCATGAATGGGCATACCTTCGTTGAAGGTTGTGCGTCAGGGCTGGTAACTCGGCACGTAAAAATCAACTACCAATCATTAGCGGACCGGAGTTCCGCTGTGGCGACCCCTAACTGAGAAAAGCCGAAAGACTCAACATTCAGGATGATTCAAAGCAGTGGTGATAAGTGGGGCTATTTAGTAATATGGTTTTGTTTGGTTAGTTTTTTTGTTGTTTTTCCCTTCATTCCCACAGCACTTCTTTTGCCTTTTTGCCTTTACAAGTGCGAGCACAGACACACACACACACACACACACACACACACACACACACACACACACACACACACACACACACACACACACACACACGCATGCACGCACGGATGCACGCACGCACACACACACACACACACACACACACACACACACACACACACACACACACACACACACACACACACACACACACACTCACATGCATATCTCCCCCTCTCCCACACACAGTCTTACCAACTGTTCATTTATAGGTAATGGTGGTGCACACATTTGAAACTAGATTATGCAGTTGAAAAGAAATCAAAATGGTAATGATAGAACTGTATCTGTTCTGACTGGTCTGTCAGGGATGTCAACAGCTACAACTTTTCCTGAATGGTAGCCAATGGAGGTAGCTGCTGATAGATAGCTTTCTTTGGTCAAAGACCTCAGCTATTGGTTGTGTTCCTCACCTGTTCGCCCTGAACCACTGTGTCCCCTTCACAGACCATAATTAGCTAATGCATTATTAGTCTTGTATCGTATTTACCTCCTGTGGTACTAGTCTCAGTATAGTTAATGAAATTGTATCTCGTATCTGTATTCAGTTCTAATTAGAGATTTGAGGTTGCTGGACTGGCCACCGCCCCTTTGACCCGGCCTGCACACCACTTTACTGCAGTTCCCTGAGCACTGCTGGTTTCACCTCTTTTCTTTTATTTCTCACTGCCTTCCTACCCTCTGATTAACTCTGGCTATCATCTAAAATACTGTACTTCCCTTTGAAAGTGAAACCCTGACTGTCTACCCAGCATGTTTGTTTCATTAACGTGTGTGATAAATGGCATTCATTCATTATGCCTATGTTGCCCATATGTAGCTCCTTTTTATGTATTCTGTAACTGCAGACAGCCTAGTAATAGTTGATAAGAAATAAAACAGCAAGCAATCACCAAGGCTAGATTGTCTGATGAAGTACACATAGCAAGAAAGCGCTTTCCAATCAAATTTTTTTATCCTCTCTACTTGCTGATTGGTTGCTGTATTATTTCTAATCTTCTTTTTCATTGTATGGACCATACTTTGATCATGGTGCATATTTGTTTCATTTCTGTTAAGCTGGTAATAGTTCACAGCTGATACACATTTTACTGAAGTACTAATACTCTTACAAAATTTGTAAGTTTTGTGTATCTGACTAGTACAGCTGGAGAGAAAATAAAACCATATTCCTGATGTGACACGTTTGACTCATTGGACAACCAAATAATTTTTTTTTTACTATTAATTCAACATCTTTTTATTGTTTCATGTACTCATGTGATTTATACTTTTACAGAAGAAAAACTGAATGTTTTGTTAGTCAGTTAAGTTAGAAATAAAAGTAAAATGTGAAGTCCAGTGGTATTGTATTTTGAAAACAGAATGCATTTCTATTTTACTGACTCAAATATTATATGGCAATTCCTTAACTTTTCAAAAGTGTGTCTGAGTTGCAAGCAGTGTAAAATGTTGGACTGTAAAAACAACTATAATAGTGACCCATTCCTGATCAGGACAAACAGTAGACCATGATATAATACAGACCAAAGCTACAGTCTTTCCATTAAATAATTCATAAATATGAAATTGATACAGTTGCCATAAATATAATGGTACGTTTTAGTGAAGTGCTCAGAAGTAAATGCTTGAAAAATTAATACTTGAATTTACCTTCATAGGTTTATGTGTTTGCACTTTCCTTGTCTATAGCAACAATTTCCTTTATCCTTTTATAGATTTTTGCATGAAATACAACTGAATTCTAGTGTTAACAAAATGAGTGTGGACAATCTAGCTACAGTCATCGGTGTCAATATTTTGAGGCCAAAAATAGAAGACCCTGTGACTCTAATGCAAGGTAATGTTTACATATCTGAAGGGGTAAACACTAGATCGTGCAATAAATTTTGTTTCTTTGTGCAATAAAATGCTTTTGTTTTGTGATGCCTTCTGTTTTTAAGATGATCTTCTGCCAGAGTCTGTTGCATTTTCAGAAGAGTATTTTAGGACTGTTTTTGAATCAATCATAATTTCACTTAATAAACATGTAAATGCTCAGGTAACGGTTTACCATAAGTACTTGTGATGTACTTGGTCAATAGTCAGGTACGGGTTTAGCATAAGTACTGGTTCTGGATCAAGTAGTGGCTTAGCATCAGTACTCAGCCAGTACTCAGGTACGGGTTTAGCATAAATATTGGTTATGGATCAAGTAATGGCCTACTATCAGTACTCAGGCAATATCAGTTATGGGTTTAGCATAAGTCCTGGTCATGGATCACGTACTGCCTTAGCATCAGTACTCAGTCATTACTCAGGTAAGGGTTTAGCATGCGTACTGGTCATGGATCAAGTACTGCCTGAGCATAAGCATGAATCAGGTCCAGTTCCTACATTTCACCTCACTCTAGCTCAGTGTAGTCCGGAAGTTGGTGCAGAAGTTTAGGTCAGCACGCTATAGTTCATGTGGTACAGGGTTTGATTCTCCTTCATGCAATCATTTGCCCATTGTGTGACCTTGAACAAGTCAGTCAACCAGACAGTATTAAGGTACAACTAGGAATTTGGGCTAGGCCCCTGGACTATAAGCCTACTGACTGTATATGAACTCAGCTGTACTTTACTTACACTCCAGCTTAGTTGATTTCAATTACTTCTGAGAGTCACAAAAAAGGAAAGAAAGTTAACATACTTGTGGACTTTGCTTTTACAGCATATGGTGCATTACCTTCTGTCTGGAAATAATCTGATATCTTATCACAAAAACAGCAGATTGAAAAACTTTTTATTATGCATACTTTTGTTAATTTTTCCCTGAGTTGATGGACTGATCCAGTGTAAACATTTCAGTTTTGTACAGAGCAAAAGGCAAAACTTAAAAATGCAAGATCATAACCACAATAAAAAGACCATATGGTTACAGTAACTACTTTAGTTGAGAACAGAGCAAGAACTGTAGACATGTGGACATGACTAAGAACATGCAGCTTCATAATTACAACTATGACAACTTAAAGCTATAGTAAGCAACATACTAAAAATAAAAGTTGAGCCCAGTGTTAGCACTGTAGGTTTGAGCAGATGACTAGATCACTGTTATAGATATCTACAGATACTGATCTGGCTGCGATAAACTTCCCTTACATATTTTGGGAACCATTGCTAGTGACAAACAATCTCTTTCACTTACACCCATGAAAGGTGACTGTCACAACAGAGTGATTAGCCATACAAATGGTGAGTGCTCATTGAAGCAAGGTGGTTTTGATTGTTCTTTGCTCAGCTGATGCTATTTTTTTGCAATGTGGCATTTAGTGAAAATATTTTTCTTGTTGTAATGGCATTTTTTATGCAGTGCATTATTTATATGCATGGGAGGTTGTAGATTTTCCCATCATGACTACTTATTGTGAAGATTTTCATAATCTATGTAATTTTGCTGTCTGCCTCAGTGTATCTATATGTGGTGTTATATAATATGCATATGGCCAGCATGGATTCATGAAAAATTGTTGAGAATAATTAGGAATAATATATGTGTATATTCATAGGTTTCATGGGAGTCAGAGGACAACGTTTTCATTCGTTAAGAAGAGCTTTGTTGTCAGAGTGGCTGACAGCAGTGAGCTATAAACATGAATCGACAAAGATGCTTTATAAGTCAAAAGTACTGCTGGCTAAATAATAATGTACAAGATAATTTAGATGAAGACGGGCTCTTTGCTTTGCCATCACTTAAGTGAAGGTTGTGGCTATGTGATTATGAATTTTGTTTTTTAAAGAGTCATTACTTTTATTAATGAGATAGCTGTTGCACAGGTTAACAAGGTTATAGGTATGATGTTAAGCTGCTGCTAGGTGTATCATTAATATTATTTTGCGATACACATAGTTGAGTTAACTTGTCTAAACTTGTCTAATAGTTCAGGTAATGCTTGAATTTTAACCTTGTCATATGAGATTTTTCAGTTTGCTCAGTTTATTGAAGGGACACCTTGATTTAATGCCAGCCACTCATGAAGTATAAGGCATCATTACAGGGGAATAGATGTGTATCAGGTGTGGTACTTTATAATGGCAGCTTAAAGTCTATTATTCTGTGAAGAAGACTTCATGAAATGCTCATTTGTGTGACTTGAAGATGTCATCACTATTTTTTTGCACTTTTAGTTCATTTAGATTCTTTAAAAAACTGAACATGGTTAACATTACATAATAAATAAGTCAGCCATTCTATAAAAAATACTTTCAAATTCTATTCAACAGTGTCATTACATGTCTTTAAGGCTAGAATAATATGCTTCATATTATATTTATTTGGGTCTCCTGTGCTATGGTTATGTCATCATATAGATGGTTACAACTTACTAAGTAGTTGCTAGAGGAAATGAAAACATATCTGATCATAAAAAAATAAGAAGCAATTCTGGTTTAATACAACCAAGCTGCATTTATATTACAGCTGAATTAAAATAAAAAAGTAGAACTTCTATGATGAAGAAGAAGAAAAAAATATTACCACTACCTTGATGGTATATTAACGATACATTTAATCAGGAGCATAAACCATCATATGGTCTTAGTGCAAACAAAGGATATCATTTTATAAAATTAATGTAATTACTGTCTTAAGGATGTGGCTTTGCTTTCAAAGT
Source organism: Protopterus annectens (assembly GCF_019279795.1). NCBI lineage: Eukaryota > Metazoa > Chordata > Ceratodontiformes > Protopteridae > Protopterus > Protopterus annectens. Next base: position 559,636,273 of record NC_056743.1, on the reverse strand, counting down.
GCAGTTAAAGTTGATGGAGTCATTTAAATCTGGTAAATAATGTGTCTTTGAAAGTACTTGTCATTTATATTACTGCTTGTCAAGAACACTTCCAGACTCCCTGTCTTCTGATATCATTACTAACAAAATCAAAAACCTAAATTCATTTTTTTAATTCTAACAACTAACAGGATGTTTAAACAAAGCATTATTGATATTTTAGTTTTAATAATATGAATACGCCCACATACTATATTGTTTAATGCTCTGTTTGCTCATCATACATGCAAAGCATTGCAATTTAAACAACTGGCAGCATATATTACATTCCTAGAATAACATGAAAAATAACCAGGAGCTGTATAAATTCTGTTAGTAATACTATTATAAAAGTGTGGGGTGTTGCCCATAAAATGATATTGGGCATTTGGCTTACAGGGATAGGCACCATTATTTTACTGTTGGTATTATTAGCAACTGTTAAAGCTTTGCTGTTTTGCAAAATGTCTTTAAAACGTACATTCTATTAAAAACAATGGTTCATTCTTCTTTTTCCCTTATTATTTCTTCTGAGTTTTTTGCTGGTTTCCACCAGATGTCCTTTATAACGTCTTTTATGGCAGACAAATCTAAACTAAATTTAAAACATGTTCATCAGTTTTGTATATTTTATCTTCTAAGCAGATACAGAGTCTAAATGCATTTTAGCAGACAAAGAAACCAAATTATTGCTGTATTATTTCCTTAACAGTATAAGAGGCTAACATGTGTAGCCAAAATTGCTTTTATTGACTGCATTCTCAACAAAACATCATTATCATGTGTCTCAACTTGCTGTATCTGATTTCTTGGCATTTAATACTATTTACTTAACAGAAGCATGCTGCTGAAATGAAGAAGCATGTCACTATTTATACTTTTTATGTATTTTGTTTTAACGGTCTGTCTGCTTCTTTGTCTTTTTATATCAATGCATTTAAAACAACGGTGTAGTCTGATTGACGGTTATAAGCCAATCTAAGAAAATCCATGCTTAAATTTAATTATAAAATAATTCCTTATACAAGTTTTCGCTTTTTTCTAGATGAAAATATGTGTGTGTGTATATATACATATATATATATATATATATATATATATATATACATATATATATATATATATATATATATATATATATACATATATATATATATATATATATATATATATATACATATATAGTTAATGAAATAATAACTGCATTTTGCATCATACCATAAGATGTTTATGTATGTAGACTTACACTCCTAAATAGCTTTTACTAATGTGCTAAAACCAGGCACCATTTTCTAAAACCATAACAGCTCCTATTTTCTCTAAAATACTTTTTCCAAACCCAAAGAAATAGTAATGTCAAAATAATTACATAACAGCATTTTCTGTGGCATCTAGACTGCTAAAATTATACACAATATTGTGAAACCATTCGGTGCTGACATGTTGCAGTATCATAGAGTAAAGAGATTGTACATCGATAACTAGACCATTGCTTACACTAACACACTTTTAATAATAAAATCATGCCAATCATTAGTTGACCCGAGTTCTGCTGTGGCGACCCCTAACCAGGAAAAGTTGAAAGAGTGCTAATGTCCAAAATAAATGAGGGAATGAATTTCACTCCCTCTTTGATTTTTGATCTATAAAAATTTAAAGTGATTCTGTTTTTTCCTAATATGTGTCTAATAGCCACTAATATAAGTCAGAATTATTTATGTGGCTCTTTAGTATTTTTCTGTGCTCCAATACAAAGTCTCAACTTCAGTATCTCAAGAGATTTGGCTCACTAATGGGAGAGGGGTAAGGATCTATGCATTAAGATTAATATATTCATAAACATATTCTTCATTAAGCAGACACATTTCTTCATAAAATGTATTATTACTCAGCAAATATTCCATCTTGGCTACATAAATCACAATAATGCATAAGAGCTAGGGTATACCACCCTCCATTGCTTCAGTGACTCTTTTTCAAAGAAATTTAATAAGGTTAAGGAGGAAAGAATTGCCTTTGACAAAACTGAGTTGGTGAGGGTCCAGTGTTATGAGATTTAATATCTAGATTAATAAGAACTGAGATAATATGTTCCATAGCTTTATATTAGAGTCTAGAGAGATTAATTGGATTATATTTACAAGGGCCCATGGTTAGACCATCCTTCAGTAATGTCGTTACAATGGCTACTTTCTAGGCTTTGGAAATGTAACCAAAGGAAAGGCTTAGGCTAAATAGGTTACGTAGAAGTTCTGACAGATCATGCTTGGTACAGATTATCAGGCAACCTGGTATGTTATCAATGCTGATGGATGTAGTGCTCTTAGTTTTTGAGAAGGCTGATTGGACTTGCTGCATAGTAATTAAATGGAGTGGCTGGGACAGTGGAATCGGTAGAATAGCTAAAACTTGTAGCTGGAATAAACTTGTAGTAAATTTTTCATCTTGGATACTATTTCCTTTGTGTCAGTCTGAACAGTGTTATTATTGACTAGCTCTGACCACTGCTGGATGTGCTACTTCTTCAATTCGTAACTTACTTAAACAAATATTTGTGTTATTTCTGGCTTCATCTTCTATTGTAGTTCATATTCTGCTTTCAGCTTCCTAATGGTACCTTTAAGTTCTTTTTTTGTTACTTAAGTATGTTGTTAAGCTGGGTAAAATGAGACCTCTTGCAAATGTTAAATAATTTCTTTCTCTTGTTATATAATTTATTTATATGGTTATCCCACCACAGGGGACTATTTTTAATTTTCCCAGTATATTTAGTGCAGATAAGGACTGCCTTTTTAATATAAGTATTTAAGAAGGAGTAGAAGTCAAAAGCATAGGTAGTGGCTTTATCAATGGTGTCTGTCAGAAGGGGATTACAGTGGAATTTGTTTTAGATCATTAGGTAGTTGAACAAGCTTTGCTTTTGAGAAAGGAAATGTCACTGATTTATAATCAGATTTAATAAGGGAAGGTGATACAAATGGAGGTGGAAGTGTGCAAGTAAGGGCCATATATGTGAAAACAAGACCAAGGTAATTAGGCTCTAATAGGACAGTTTACGTTTTACTCAAGAGAGCTGATATTCCTAATATCAGGGGAACACTTGACATGCCAACAACTGGCAGTGTACTTCCATCAGCAAATTGACAATTAGGTCCCCAAGTATAAAATAAAACAAATCAACCTGTTTTAATAATCTGACCACATCCCACTCAGTCTCACCTCCTAATTCCATTAATACTCACTCTTTCTTCTTTCATCCAGTGTCCACCATAACAATCAAGAAATACCTCAGACAAATAAAAACAAGTACACTAGCTTGAGAAGGAATTCCTTATGAATTTCTAAAAGTAGCAGCACACTCCAGTATTGGTTATCATAAATAGGTCTATTCAGATTTCAGATGTCACAGCTACATGGAAAAAATCTCACACCATCCTACTTCATAAGAGAGGTAACTGTAGTAATATATGCAAGTTTAGACCCATTCTCTCCCTTCTTTCAAAAATCCTTGAAAAATTCATTCATAATCAATTAATGACTCATTTACAAACAATCAATCTCCTTAGCTCTACCCAACATGGTTTCAGACCAAGGCATAACACTACCACAACTCCCTTAAACTTCACCATCATTGTTAACCCTGCCAGAGGCTAACTGGTTTCTGCCATGTTTCTGGATCTGTCCAAAGCCTTAGATATGGTTTCCTATAGACTACTTCTAAAACAATTCTCTTGTCTTGGCCTGTCAAACACCTCCGCCAACTTGTGCTCTAGCTACCTTTCCAATAGACTCTGGTCTGTTAAATGGATTATTTCCTACTCATCATTCCTACCTATCAAAACAGGTGTACTCCAATGTTCCATACTGGGGCCACTGCTTTTCAACATGTTTACAAGCAAGCCCCCAAATGTCAAACATCCCTCATACAGTATGCAGATGTCTCCACATTGATCTGTTCTGCCAGAAGCTCAATTACTCTGTAACACATCACCCAAGAGTCATTTTTACCAGTTAAAAGCTGGCTCAATAACTCCCAGCTTCTATTCAGTTAAAAAAACTGCTATTATTCCTTCCAAAAGCCCTTAGGTACCTTACAGAACATTTTTCAATAAATCCTCTGATAATACCCCTGTGGAAGTCATCCCCCTTACGAAACTACCAAATTTGACTTACCTGTGTAACAGGTTATCAGACACACACACACAACAAAAACTAGGGACAGTCCGTAGAACAAAAAATACTTAAATGATTCATCTAGGAAACTCCTGGCCCCTCTGCTTCTAATCCCCACTTTACTATATAGTTCCCCATTACTGCTTAACCTTCAAGCTTCCATCCAAAATAACCTAAACCAGTGCTACAAACAGCAAAAATTATAATTAACTCATCAAACAGAACCCATCATTGCTTAGTCCTAAAACAGCTTGATTGGCTTGAATTGCCCAAGCAACTCACTTACATCCAACTATTCCTAGTCCCAAATTAATATACATACCAGAACAAAGCAAAGCCCTACTAGACTTATTGCACACATACACCCCTGCTGGGCCACTTCAATATGAAAACAAAATGTGCCTCACTACATACAAACCACTCCTGTCAGCAGGACCTTCTCTCTATTCCAGCTATGTATACCACTCATGGAACTGTATCCCCTTATCCCTTAACCATGCTAAACCCTATCCAGCATCAAGACCAGTCTAACAAAATATCTGTCGACACCTGTACCTGCGCAATCCTCAAAACAGATGCATGACCACCTACTCAGTATAACTATGCCTTTCTCACTCTTAACTCATTTACACTTCCATAACTTAGCAGGTAGTAATGGCCTAACCGTAAAAGAAGCTCTCACGTTAATGATACCATACTACTAAGATATGTGTAGATTAGAGTGAATGTTTATACATAATTACAAGGGCCATTTTGTACTGCATTATGCTATAACCTGAGGGCATGACAGAAGGATTTTGCAGATCTGCACTGCTTGTATTTGATAACAATATTTCAGAAAGTTGGAGAGTGTTTGAGCATGAATATGATATTTTCATTGAGGCTGCTTTTTCTGACAAAGACGCACATACAAAAACATTTATTCTGCTTAATTTAGCTGGTTCAGAAGCCATTGAAAAAGAACAGTCATTTGTGTATGCACCTGCTGCGTTTGCAGGGGAGGGGGAAGACCACCATATTGTGGTACCATCTGAAACGTGGGACGTGCTTAAAATGTAACTTTAGAGAAATGTGTAACTCTCAAATGAATGTTACAATATAAAGGCACTTATTTTACACAAAGGATCAAAAGCCTGGTGAAACTTTTAAACTGACTTGAGAAATAAGGCTAAAACAAACAGATTTGGTGATTTGAGAGATGAGTTGATAAAGGACAAGCTTGGGTGTGGTATTAATAATGGCACAGTGAGAAAGATTTTGATTCAAGACAGTGATTTACCTTTAAATAAGGCCACTGAGATTTAGAAACTTACAGAAAAGCACACAAGCATGCTTACTAATGAGAATAGCTGTGGAAGGCAAAGCGACAAAGCTCATGTTGATAGTATGCAGCACATGGTTCAAAAAACAGGCCCAAGCACATGGCAGCTACTGCAGGTCCTGTAACAATCCCTGGGAAACCCCGAGTCCTTCCAGCAAATTCTAGGTCATGATCACTGAAGCACATGGGTTACTCAGCAAAGTCAAAACATGTGCCCCCACCCAGCTTCACAGTCAATTGTCGTAACTGTGGTGGAAATCACGAGCCTGAAAGAGAAAAGTGCTTAGCAGTGTCATTCTTGCAATAAGTGGAACCATTTCAAAAAGTTTTGTAAATCAAATAAGGCACATTCTTTTGGGCATTCCAAGAGGCAAATTGATCAATTAGACAGCTGCAACCCTACTTTTTTATGTTGATGGTATATCTGTGCTTGGTGAAACAGTCAATGCAGTAGATCTGTGGGCAAAGAATGAAATATTTTGTACTGTTTGTATTAATGAGAGTCCTGTAGAGCTCAAAGTAGATTATGGCTCAAAGTGCAATATTATGTCAACAGAACTATTTGCTAGAGTAAAATCTACAGAACGACTTGATCTGACAAAGTGTGAGAAGCTTGTTGTTTATGGTGGTGAAGAGACTCAAACTGAAGGCTCAGTAGTGCTTTCATGTTATTCTGCTGGGAACAACTATGACTTGCAATTTTTCATAGTCAAGAGACACTTGCAGTCATTATTAAGCCTCAGAGACAGTTTGAAAATGGGATGACTTTCATTTAATAAAGAATTCCACCATGTAAGCCTGAATGACAACAGCTCAAATTTCACCCAAACAATCTTTTCTAAGTATGCTGATATTTTTGCAGACAAACTACCAGTTGTCTGCTCTATGAAGTTAGACCCAGAGTTCAGCCCAGTTATCCGACCAGCATGGAAAGTTCCAGTAGCTATGAAGAGCAGAGTCAAAGCTGAGCTAGACAGAATGGATTAATTTGTCCAGTAGAAGAACCTACGGAACGGGTATCCTCCATGGTAGTAGTTCATAAGAAAAGCTTGGATGATATCAGAATATGTATTGATCCAAGAGATCTGTACAAAGCATTGCAAAAGCCTTATTAGCCAATGCTCACAGTTGAAGTGGTTGCTGCCCTCATGTCAAATGCCACTGTTTTTTCTGTCTTAGACGCAAAGAATTAATTTTAGCAAATTTTGCTTGACCAAAAATCTTCATTGTTAACTACATTTGGTACACCATTTGGAAGATACAGATTTCTGATAATGCCATTTGGGATAGTGAAGTCTTTCACCATGTGATTTAGCACATTTTTTCTGGCTATCCCTGTACTGTTATAGTAGATGATATTCTTGTAGGAGTAATGGTGAAGTCAAACATGACAGAAACTTCAAGAAAGTTCTGGAAGGAGCACATGAAGTGAATCTTAAGCTGAATTCTCAGAAGTGCAAGTTCAGGCTACGAGAAGTTACTTATATTGGTCACTTGTCTACCAGTTCAAGTTTGTGACCACATCCATCTCAGCAAACAGCAACTCTCGAGATGCCAGCTTCAGACAATGTTCAATCCCCACAACATTTTCTTGGCATGGCTAACTGTCTAGACAAGTTCCATACATATTTAAGCCAACTTAAAGCACCACTAAGATAGCTGACATGCAAAGATGTAATTTGGTCATGGTCAGAACAGCACCAAAGAGTATTTGATGCCCTGAAACAGGAAATTGCCAACCCACCAACTCACAGCTACTATGATGTTCACAAAACCAGTTACTTTTTTCCTGTGATGCTTCTATGTTTGGTATAGGTGCAGTCATTTTTCAAGAGGGTAGACCAGTAGCCTATGCTTTGAGAACTCTTACCCAGACCAAGATGCAATATGCCCAATTTGAGAAAGAGCTTTTGGCAATTGTGTTTGCATGTTCAAAGTTTCATGATTATATTTATGGTTGACCTATCCAGATCGAAACTAACCAGCAATGTCTAGTTACTATTTTGGGAAAGCCTATGCATACAGCTCCAGCCAGATTGCAATGTATAATGCTCAAATTACAATTCAATTTCGGTCTTGTTTACACAACAGACAAACTTCTTTATCTTGCTGATACCTTATCCAGATCACCCAGAAAAAAACACAGAACAGCATAACCATGAGCAACTTGATTTTTTTTCCTCAACATTTTTCAAATACATTTGAATGAATTCCACAGTATTTAAACATAACATCTTAAATAACTATGTACACTATTTACATTAGCCTGAGACTATAACAGATCTTAATGTGTTTTTATTTATTTTACATTTGTTGACTGGGCTAGTCCAACTGGATACATGTCCATTTTCAGTAGAGGCCCGGGGAGATAAGCTCCAATTACACTAATAATTCAGAAAATAAAAATTTAATACATTAACAATGGAAATTAACATCAAGAACTTGAGTGAAGGATTTACAAAACAATACATTACTACTAGAAACCTATTTACATAGGTAAGGGTTTGACAATTATGTAGAAGCCAAGGAAAAAGAACAGATTCACTAATTAATATGGTAGTTTTGAAGAATAATGCTCAAAAAGTGAAAAAAGTACAAACAAGTTACTATATATACAAAATGGAACACATGAGGTCACAGCATGTTGATTATTACAGAATACATATTCTGTAGTAGTTACCAGAAGAGGCAAGACTAGATATCAGAGTAAGGAGGCATTACTGTTCCACTACAAGGATTTTGAGAGGGAGGAAAGCAGTAATGATGTACAGGGGAGTGTTAGTCTGGATTAGTACATGGGCATAGCCATTGTGATTTAAGGAGTATTTTTAGTTGTCTTTTGGCGAGTAGTAATGATGTAAGTAATGCTAGTTTGCTTGGAAGCCTATTCCAGGTTTTACCTACAGAATTAGAGAAAAGAGAATCACCTGCTTTGTTGTAGGACTTGTGTATAGTTACTAGTAATTCATCTGCTGAGCGAAGGGTAGTAAGGTTTTTGTAGGGGGAGATGAGGCTACAGAGACTAGGAGTATTGCTTGGATGATACAAAATCTTATGGATGATAGTAAGTTGTTGAAATTGTAGCTGGGTTTGCAGTTCTAGCCATCCTAGCTGTTTAAGATTTTGACAATGGTGGGTTTGAAATGGGGAGCCAGTGGCAAATCTGGCAATGTTGTTATAGGAGGTTGCCAGTTTGTTAAGATTGCTTTTGGAGAGATTAGTAAAAATGGGGGAGGCATAGAGGAGGGTAGAGATCAGATGGGTATGGGCAATTGTAGTTCTGGCTTCAGTGGTAACGAAAGGTTTTATCCTGTATAGAGAACCAAGTTTTCTGTTTACAGTTGTAATGGTTGGGTTAATATGGGAGTCAAAGTTCAGGTTGTGGTCAATTATTACACCTAAGAGTTTGGTGGTTGGGTCAGGTGATATGACAGTACCATTGTAGGATGCAACTGTGAGATCTATTGGGGAGGATTTTAGTGCTGGTGTAAATAACAAACATTTTTCTTTTTTGGTGTTTAGGAGGAGACATCGTTGAAGGAAACAGTTTTCTACTAGGTTAAATACAGTTTGGGACATGGATTGGAGTTCAGATGAAGATGAGGCAGCACAAATTAATGTGGAATTGTCTGCATATTGTATGCAGCTAGCTTGAGGAAGATTTATATTTAGATCATTAATGAATATAGAGAAAAGGAGAGGTCCCAGAAAAGAGCCTTGAGGAAAACCAAGGGTAATAGGGAGATGTGGTTATTGTCCCAAAGGACAGCTTGTTGTCTATTTTCTAAGTAGGACTTGAACCATTGTACTGCCTGTGTGTCAAGTGAGAGTAATTTGAGTATGTTCAGAAGAGTCTGGTGGTTAACCATATCGAAGGCTTTAAAGAGGTCAATAAAGAGTGCAGAGGAAAGCATATTGTTATTATGATGTTTGTTAATGCAGTAGAGATGGTTAAGAGAGCAGTGGTGGTACTATGGCAGGGCCTAAAATCATGCTGGCAGTCAGCTAGTAGGATGTTTTGGAGAAGGTGATCAAGTAGTTGCTGGTGGATGCATATTTCCATAATTTTAGCTAAAGGAGAGAGTAGGGCTATGGGGTGAAAGTTAGAGAGTTCGGTTGAGTTACCACCCTTGTGAAGTGGAATAATGTGAGAGATTTTCCAGAGAGATGGGATGGAGCTTTCAGAACTGGTTCTATTAATTAGAATGGAAATGGGATAAGCAAGTACTTTAGCTACAGTTTGCAGGTATTCCGCTGGTAGGAGTTCAGCTGAGGAGGTACATGGTTTAAGTTTATGGAGTAGGGTATGGATAAGGGATGTAGGAACTGGTTTTAAATGAAAAGTAGGGAGTATCCTAAGTAGTGGGGATGGGAGAGTTGAGCTAACAGTTGGTAAGGAGTTTGCTAGAGATTGTACGGTTTCAGTAAAAAAGGTATTAAAAGCATCAGCAATCTGGCTGGGACTACTGAGGGAGAGACATGATGGGGTTGGTGTCTTGAAATGGCCTGGGTGTAGAAGTCTATTTATACCTAACCAGAAAGTTTGCATTTTTTGTTGATGCTTTTTCTGGATTTTCAAGTAGTAGTTTTTTTATCAAGAAGTACTGATTTTTTAGTGGCATATCTCAGCTGTCTAAAGTTTTGATGATCTGTTGGGTTTTTAGAGTTTCTCCATTTAGACCAGATTTTATTTCTCAGTAAGATTTTCTGCCTAGTTTCTTTAGTGAGCCATGGAGCTGCTTTACTTCTAGTCCTTATAGAGCGAATAGGGGCATGGTATTCCAGGATTTGCAAAAATTTAGTGTAAAATAGGTTAATGCTTCCTCAAGAGGGAGAAGTTTTAAGGGTGACCAGTCACAGGCTTGAAGCTCTGCTTGGAAACTTACTGGATTAAAATCTTTTTTTGTTCTGGGCAGTTTTAAAGATATTTTGGTTGGGAATAAATGTTTTTTGTCTGATTATATAAGTAAGGGATATATAATGTGATATATAAAGGGATATAAGTGGTCATTAATATCAGGAAGGGTACCTGCTTTATAAGAGAGAGGATGGCTATTTACTAAGATCCAGTCTAAGATACTTTCTTTGTTACTGGGTTTATGGATTCTGATTGGGGTGATAATTGTTTGGGAAAAGCCATAAAGGTTAATATGTGTTGTAGGTTTGGATGAAGTGCAGCTATTCCAATCTATATTAAAATCACCTAGTACAATGGTTTCTTGTGGGTAGGATCTAGAAAGCCAGCAGACGATATGTTGTAGACTATTAATGTTATTGCCTGGGAAAGCCTATGCATACAGCTCCAGCCAGATTGCAATGTATGATGCTCAGTTACTTTATAAGTATGCCCAATCCATTATCAGAGTGTCTGATCAATTATTGTATAGTGTCAATCAACGATAAGACTTTTCCCCAAGGGTTGTTGATAAATGGTTTTGTATAAATTCGTAGTTCTTTAATTTTAATTTTCAATAATGCTGTGGTATTCAGTAGGCTGTAGAAGTCTTCCAAAGTTGGTATTGTTTATATTCCATCTTCTTGTTATACACTTCCTTGAAATTGCAAGTATAGTCCATACCAGATACATGTTTGACCTATTCAAACGAGGACCTTCGTTCACATTTAATAATGCAAGAGCTTTAGTTAAATAAAATGATTTGTTAAATAAATGTTGTAGAAAGTTATCAATACCATTCCAAAATGGCTTAATTTTAACACAATCAAAGAATATGTGATTCCAATCTGCACTGTGTACTTGCTCACATCTCCAACATATTTCTTTTATGGAAGAACTAATTTTACTTATTCTGTCTGGGGTTAAGAATGCTCTGTGCAAGTATTTCCAATTAAAACTTTCCAGTATTGTGTAAAGGATGTATATTTTATCGATTATAAGATATTTGTTTTAATATCTTCAGTTAACTGTATTGTGTCCTTTTGTTATATATTTCCAATATGAGGTTTGGGTGTTGTTTTATAGTTTATCAATATTATGTAAAAGTTTGAAATACTGTTTCCCATGTCAAAGTCATTATATATGATTTCATATATGTATTTCATAAATTTAGGCATTTCTTTAAATGAAAAATTGTTAATTATTCTACTTAAATCTTTCAAATATGACAGAATACTGTGTAAAGTTAGCCAGTTCTGTTGTGGAATTGTGTGTGTTGTTTTTATTTCTTGCATATCTAAGACTTTTAGTTCTTTGATACATTGGAGCCAACAAACAAATCCTTTCTGTTCCCAGGAATTAACAATTTCTCTATATATTTTATGTGGAAAGTTCTTTGTGATTATGAATGTTGTTAAAAGATCAAACCGGATTTTTAAATCTATATTTGCATTAATAATTTTCCTAAATGAGTTAATGTAATTAGTCATATGAGTTTTAGTGGGTTTAGTTATGTTATATTGCATACCAATAAATAATATGTGCCATGGCAAATTGTTTTTAATCTGGTATTTGAATTTTTTGTAAATCAAATTAATTTATTGATATTACAATTAGTAATTCTTTCCAGTTTGTAGAGTAATTTGGACTTCTCCAATCTGAGATTGTTTTAGATATGGATGCTTTTATATATGTTTCTATATCAGGAAAGTTTAATCCTCCCTGTTTCCATGGTCTGATATGATGTATTAAAGCTATTCTGTTTCTTTTGGGAAACCATAACATTTTTATTAGGGATGAATTTATTTCTTTAAGTATATTCCTTTCTGGTAACAGTTGTATTGCCAATGCTCTATAGAGGATATTGGGCAGTAAAATCATTTTTATTAACTGTTGTCTATCTTCAAATGTTGATATTATTTTGTTCCATTTTTTCCACAGAGATTTTAACTGTATTGATGATATTATTGTAGTTTTTGAGGCTAATTCATTATTATCATTACCTAACTCAATTCCTAGATATTTTAAGGTAGATTCTTGTTTCCCTATGATGTGATCCCCCTTAGTCTGCAGTTCTTTTTTTTTTAATTTAAAAATAAAAAAAAAAATTTTGATTTATTGAAATGGAGTCCTGAAGTCATGTGAAATTTGTCAATTAATATATCTAATTTATCTAATGTCTCTTTTGTATTCGATAATGTTAGTAATATGTCATCAACAAATAGCATTACTTTAGAATTGTATTGTTCATAAACATTTATTCCTTTGATTTTTATATTGTTATGAATTGAATCTGCAAATATTTCAATAGCCAGAGGAAATAGAATCGATGACATGGGACATCCTTGTTTAGTGCCTTTTGTTATATGTATAGATTCAGAGGTAAAAGACCCTAACTTGACATATGCTAAATTATTTGTATAAATATTCTTTAGGAGATGAACAAAGGATGCAGGAAATTTAAATAGCATTAGGATTTTGAATAAATAGTCCCAATTTAGGGAATCAAAGGCTTTCTCTATAACTATGCCAATTATGAGTGTTTCCTTATTTTCTTTATTAACATAATCTATAAGGGAAATTATCCTTTTAATATTGTCATGTGTGTGTGTGTGTGTCTATGTGTCTATGATATATAAATCCAGTTTGATCATTATTTATTGTTTTGGGTAGTGGTATTTTCATTCTGTTAGTTAATATTGTCATAAATATATTATAGTCATTATTTAATAATGATATAGGTCTGTATGAGATACAGAGGTTTGGTGATTTGTTTTTATTTAGGATTGGTGTGATTAAGGAATCTCTCCAAGAGGGTGGTATTAAAGCTCTTGACTGAATTTATAATAGAGTTTTATGGAAGAGGGATAGTATCTTTGAAGGAAAAAGTTTATATATTTCTATAATTATGCCATCTGTAGCTGGAGCTTTATTATTTTTACCCTCTTTTATTGCATCTGCAATTTCTTTGTAGGATATGGGTGCTTGCAGATCTAGTTTTAATTTTTCTGGTATTTTTTATATTAAAACATTTTTCATCTAGATTTAATTGATCAATATGTATATTTTCTTTTTGGAAATGTTCCATATAGTAATTTCTATATGCATCAAGAATGTCACCTATATCCGAGACATTTTTCCCTTTCTTTTCATGAAAGATATTTTTAATGCTATTAGCTTTTGATTGTATTTTGAGTCTTGTGGATAAATTATGTAGATATTTGGAAGAAGTGGCCAAGATATTCCATTTTAGTTTTCCTAAAGATAAACTAGTTTTATGTGTTAGAATTTTATTGTATTTATTGTTTAATGCTTCTACTTTCTTTTTCATCTTCAAATGATTTTGACTTTTTTCAGCTTTTAGTGACAAAAGTTTGGATTGTAGATCTAATAATTCAGAATCCCATTGTCTGATTTTTTTTATACCAAGTTAGGGTTTTACCATATGTGTAAGCATTTAATCCCATATCATTATTTTATTTATCTCTGTTGTATAATTAATATCTAAGAAGAAATGTAATTCAGATAATATCCAGGGTTTGAACTCTTTAATTTTAGTTATATATGCTGGAATTCTGGAGTTAAAGATTAATGGTTTGTACCCATTTTGAAGTTTAAGTATCAATGGATTGTGGTCTGAGAAGGGGCAGGGAGTGATTGAGAAATTAATGATTTTAGAGTGTAAGTCATGGACAGCAAATATTTTATCTATTCTAGTTTGGGTACCAAATCTGTCATCTTGATGGGAAAACAATAAAGATGTATTTTCTTTAAATTTGAAAGTATCTACAAGATGAAATGATTCTACTCACTTGTTTAAAGCTTTTGATACAGCAGATGTATGCAGCAGTCTTTTATTTGTAGTTTCAGAAATATCAAATATACAGTTAAAATCTCCTACTAATATTAAGTTGCCTTTATAATTATTGGAAATGAAATCCAAGTGTTTTTTAACAGTTTCTGTTCCAATTTCTGGGAACCAGTATAGATTGGCTAGGGTCCATATTCTGTTATTATATTTAACTATTACTAATGCCATAAGGCCTTCTTTATCTTTATACTTATAAATTATTTCTGGGTTAATCATATTTGTTTTCCATAAAATTGTTACCCATTTTGTCTTTGTCTTATAAGTGGATTCATATATTCCTTAGGATTCCATTTGTAATTGTCATTTCTTTTGAAATGAGTTCATTGAAGGAAGACAATTTGTGCTTTGTTCAATTTTTAATATTTCAGTAGGTTTGATCTCTTGCTAGGAGCAACTTGATTTTGAAGTCATGGAAGTGAGAAATTTTTCTTCTACATTGTCTTGATAAGCTTAGAACTCACACAGCTTCAGTTCCACCTCTCCAGAACTCAACCACTTTATCAGTCAAGGATGGCCATCAAAGCAATCTTGTTTACCAGTAGAAGTGAAACCATATTTCCCATACAGAAATGAGATTTTGTCAGACAATGGTATCATTATGAAAGGTCCTAAAGTGATTGTTCCAAAATCATTACAACAATAGTACATTAAGATCTTGCATAATGGCCAGCCAGGAACTGATTCTACTAAAAGAAGGGTGAAAGGTCTAGAATTTTGGCCTTCGTTGTCAAGAGATATTGAGAAAGTACTTTCTTCTTATTCAGTATGTAATAGTACAAAGCTGCATTAACAGAAAGAACCACTTCTGTTAAGCCAGATTCCTGAACTACCTTGTTCAACAGTAGCCACAGATATCTTTGAGTGGAATGGTCAGAATTATTTGGTGTTAGTAGACTCATATTCAAATTGGCTTGAGATTGATCTGCTTATAGGTTCATAGATTGGTACTAGGCTATCGGCCCTAGGGCCTATAGAAGCCTAGCCATAACAATTCCCTGGCTATTTCTTCCCACAGTATTTACTTCCCTGTACCCCTGTCTTGCAGGGCGACTGACATGATCCCCGGGGTGAATTTTCTATCTCCCATCCAATCAACGTTCCTTTTGAAGAGGGCCAAAGAGGCGCTGTTGTTAACATGTATGGGCAGTCTATTCCAGAGTCTGGGGAGTCTCTGGGTAAGGAATCTATCCCTCCAGCATGTTTTGTTCATTGTGATGACAAGGTTTAGATCCCTGGAGCATGTGTCTCTGAGTGATTGAGATTTCTTTAAGTGTAGCATGTCCAACAGCACTGGGTTTGACATGGCCTTGTATGTTAAGCAGAGATTGCCTCTGAGTAGACGATATGCGACAGAGTATAGGTGGAGTTTTTTTAGACAGTCAGCATAGGGCATCTGCTTTAGGCCTGTGATTCTTTTAGTGAGGTATTTCTGTGCCTTTCCAGTTGTTGCAGATGTCTTGAGAGGTACATACCAAACAGGGCCTAATGAGGGATGAGTACAGTGGAACAATGACCTCCTTTTTTCCCGGATGAAAAGCCCTTAGTGATGAGGTGTGCCATATAGAAGTCTTTCCTGACTGTTGTGGCAATGTGGTTATCGAAGGTGAGACCACTGTCCACCTGTGTCCCTAAGTCTCTTATCACACTTTCAGTGTTTAGTGTACTGCCACCTTTGTGGTAATTCATGGGTACATGTTTTTTCCCAAAGGGGATAACTATACATTTCTTGGCATTGAGCTTGAGCCCATGACTCTGGCACCAAGCATCTGTTTCTGTAAGGCCCTTTTGTAGAATATCCACATCATATGGGGATTCAATAATGGCTCCCAGTTTGCAGTCATCTGTGAACTTTGTTAGCCAGAATCCCTTAGTGCTGGCCTGTACTTCAGAGAAGTAGATGCCAAATAAGAGAGGTCCCAGGACTGAACCCTGAGATACTCCACTTGTCACTTGTCTGGAGCTGGATTTGGAGTCGGCTACTTTTACAGTGTGGGTTTTGTCAGTAAGCCAGCTGGCAACCCATCGAGTGACATAGGGATTAATGCCCAGCATAGTAAGTTTATCTATGATTCCAGAGTGGGGGATGGTGTTGAAGGCCTTGGCAAGGTCCAGATAGGCTGTGTGAACCACCTTACCCTTGTCCACAGCTCTGAAGCCAGATTCAAAGTAGTCAATCAGGTTCAGGAGACAAGATTGACCCTTCACAAACCCAAACTGCGTGGGATCCAGTGTTTGAAGGTTGCCAATGTCTTTGTTTACAAGTTCCATGATAATATGTTCCATGGCCTTGCAGATCAGGCTCATCAGACTGATGGGGCAGTAGTTCCCAGGATCCAAGGTGGATTCCCCCCTTGTGGAGTGGGATAACTGTAGCTATGTACCACTCAGTAGACATGAAGCCTGAGGTGAGGCTATGATTAAACATAACACTTAGCTGAGGTGCCAGTTCATTTTGTAGTCCATGTAGTACATAGCCTGGGATATCATCTGGTCCCATGGGTGCTGTATTCTTAGCTTTGGAGAGTGTGATTTTTACCTGTGTGGCCTTTATTACCGTAATTTGGCAATCTTTTGGTATTGAGATGGGCCCTTTAGGGGGTGAGAGGGAGGTGAAGTTTGCACTGAATCAATCTGCCAGGATATTGGCAATATCCTTGGGATCAGTATATTTAATGCCATTCTGTTGTAGCTCAAAGCAGATCTGAGCATTGCCATTTAGATTCTTGACATAGCTATAGAATGCCTTGTGGTTGTCTTTGAAATCTTTGACAATTTTATTTTCATATCTAGCTTTGGAGGATTTTATGAGGGAGCTCAGCTTCTTACTGAGGTTGGTAAGGGAGTTTTTTGCATCCTGGGATTTTCCTGCTTTCTGCAACAGTTTCTTCCTTTTGTTGTAAAGTTTGTTTATGGCAAGGGACCACCAGATTGGCTTCCTTTTTTGGAGGAGACCGTCTTGGTTTTATTGGGGAAGGCACGATTCATGCACGAGTGAATGTGCTCATACAGTGCCTTAGTGTAGGATTCAGCAGTCAAACTTTCAGTTCCTGTCTGCATGGGTGTCATGAATTTGTCACTTCTGACTTGAGTAGCATGAAGTTGGCTTTGGAGAAGTTTTTTACGGAGGTTTCCTTACTGGGGGGTGGGGGTGGGATGTGGATGTCAAGGGTGATTTGCTTATGATCAGACCTGACCGACGAGGTGGTGACCATAGATGTGGAGCATCGACTTCCCATGTTGGTAATGACCAGGTCTAGGATATTGGAGCCCCTGGTGGGACTAAGGATTAGTTGATCCAGGGCATTGGAATGTATGAATTCCAAGAACCGTTGGGCAAAGGTGTTGGTACATAAGTAGTTTTCCCAGTTAATGGCAGGGTAGTTGAAATCACCCAGTATTAGGGTATTTGGTTTTATCTTCATATTTTCCAGTATGTTTAGAAAGGTGTAGTGAGAATCTTGGGGCATGGTGGGGATTTGTAACAAGCTACAATTTGGATTGCAGTCTTACCTAGTGTTAGTTGCACCTGGAGAATTTCAGACGCATTGTGTTGGGCAACTAGCCTGGTGTTGTGAATATCCTTGGTGAATATGGACACTCCTCCACCTTTAGTGTTTCGTTCCTGGTTTGGTGGCTGAAAAGTGTGGTAAGAGTTGTAGCCTGGTATTGCATGGGTGCTCTCTGGAGCCTTGAACCAGGTCTCAGTTACTGCACAGATATTGATGTTCTCCATTATTAGGAGTGCCTCGAGAGAGTGCATTTTGAGGTTTAGACTTCTAGCATTGAGTAGCATTACCTTCAGATTTTGCAAGCTTGTTACATTGGTGGTTTTGTCCTTTGAACTTTGCCTAAAAAAGGCACTATAGGTGTGGTAAGAGCCTTAGCCAGTAACCTGAATCCCAGGGGCGACAGGTGCAGACCATGTCTGGAAAGCATCGTGGTCTGCCGATCATGTCATCTCAGGCAGACAGATACTGGATCCCCTTTGAATGACACCAGAAGCTTAGCCAATTGTTGAAGTCAATCATTTTGTCATTATTCTGTGGTATTCTGGACGAAGGCAGGATGCTACTCAGGGCTAGGATCATACCTGCCTGGGCCAAATGATCTGAGAACTCTTCCATGTCTCTTTTCATGTAGTCCAGGGAGGTACATCTCAAGTCATTCACTCCAACATGGACAATGACAGAGTCATATTTGTACTTGTTGTGGAGTGGCTTGAATGCATGCATTATTTGGTGGATCCTGGCACCCGACAGGCAGCTGACTGTAATTTTCTCCTTGTTCAGCTTGGTGAGTGGGACATCAGTGTGCTTGACTATAGAGTCACCTATGAGTAAAGTGTTGGGTATGTTGTCTTGCCTTAGGGGCAGTTGTTGGGTGGCACACTGGTATTGTGAGCTATGTGACACTTTGGTTGTGATTGGTGTTTGTTTGCGTTTCAGCTTCAGAGGTCCTTGTTGCTTGGGCAGGTTACTGTTAAGGGCCTCCACATATGTGGGTTTAGTGTTGCTATGTGTGAGTGTTGGTGATGTGGGTTTAGAAGGGCTATGTGTTGCTTGAGGTGTAGTGTGAGTGTTAACCTTCTCCTCTTGACTGTCTAGCACAATCTTGGGTGGAGAGAGCTTTGCTTCCAGTTTGGCTATGTAAGTGCATCTCTCGCAGGTTCTAGTGTTGGGTGGTAGGAGGAGAGAGTTGTCTGTGTACATGAGGCAATTGCTGCATTGCCCCAGTATTCCCATATTCACCAGGTGGACAGGAGAAATTACCGGAAGCTGACCCTTGGATATGCCTGGTTTGGTACTTATTTTTTTGTAAGGTACAAGAGCTGTTTTCCCTTACCTTAGCAATTATAGGCTGTTTAGTGCCTATGATTAATTTCTCCTTATTAACAAGGAGAGTTGAGTGCTTGTATCAATTTAAGACTTTCTAGTGCTTTCCAATAGGTTTTAAAGCAAGTGCTAGTCACAAGTATGCTTAAAGGTAAGCTGTAAAAAAATGATTTATCCTAAACACTGCACTGTGCACTAGAGGAGTTAGATGTGAAAGTAGGTAACTTAAGTTTTACCTGTCTAAAAAGTTAAGTTTTAGTGGAGAGTCACTATTTTTAAAACAGCAAGATAGATTGAAATGGTTCTACCTGACTTCACCGAAACACCAAAACACCGACAACGCAATCACCGAAACCACATAACCGACAGTACAAAAAAAGAAAAAAAACACATGCCCGACAACGAAATAACATTGGTACACACAAACCACTTATACTTATACACAACACACACCACAAAACAAACAAACAAATCAACCCCCAAACAAAACACACACACTAAACTCACAAACACAACAAACCCACCAAACCTCACATACCACTACTACCTACCTACAACCCAACTACCTACCTCCTGACCTTCACCCTATCCCCCCACACGACACTGCCTCACCCCACAACCTATCTCTACTAACTCATCCCTCCCTACCTAACCTTTCATCACTCACTACACTTACCTGACCTGACTCCACTTCCTAACCACCCTTCCTACAGCACTTACACAACACGGCCTGACCCACCCTAGCCCTGACCCTTTTCCCATCCTTATCACACTTTTACTCGCGCTTCCTAACCCTAACTCGCACTACACTCTCAAGCCCCACCGCTACCTCACTTAAACCTTGCACTCACCCCAACCACCACTGCTTACCACCCCATCCTTCAGTCACCTTTTCACCTCAATTCAGCCATTTTATCCGCTCTGTCGATCTTCTTCGGTGCTCTCGGTCTTCCTGTCGGTGAAATTGAAATGGGGTGGTCCACTACTTCCCAATCTAACTTCCAGTATTGTCATTACGAAGTTGAAGTGATACTTTTCTGTCCATGGTAGTCTGCACAGAGTTATTTCTGACAATAGTGCACAGTTTACAAGTCAGCAGTTCAAGAAATTTGCAGAAGAGTGGGCCTTTGTTCATATTACGAGTAGCACTGAATACCTTCAGTCAAACAGCTTGGTTGAATGTGCAGTTCAAAGTGCAAAACAGCTGTTAGAGAAATTCAGACATGACAATACCAATGTTTTTCTTAACTTGTTGAATCTCTGAAACATTCCTTGTGATAAACATTTTGGTTCACCTGCCCAGAGACTTATGCTGAGACAAACCAAAAGCACATTACCGATCAGCAGTAATTTATTGGTTCCATGTGCTAAAAACAACAAAGCAGTAAAAGCCCAACTGTTGACGAAGCATTCGTCCCAGAAGTCTTACTATGATAAAACCAGCAAACCGCTCCATTCTTTACAAAAAGGGAGATAGTGAGGATGCAGATGTCAAAATGTTTTGATTGCATCAGATTTGTGAAAAGTTTATGTCAAGAGCTGAGATCGTACATTGTGGAAACACAAAGAATGGAATTCAGATGAAATCAAATGCATTTGTTACGAGTGTCCGAACCAGTGTTACACCATCTTGCCTGTGACAAAGACTGTAGTTCTCAGAGTGACTTGTCCAGTGTTCCTGTTCCAGAGAACATTTTGTCAGCAATCCCCATTCCTCAGAAAATCCCTGAGACTCCTCAAGCAGAACATTTCCCTGTGACTATCCCTGTTGCTAAACCCAGTCCTAACTATTATGTTATAAGATCAGGTCACATCTCGAAACCTAGTTCCAGATACATGGCAACCTGGACATGACTGTTGTTTTTCTTTATTAGCGTCTGTATAATTGTGTGCCTATTAAAATGGTATGTTTATATGAAACAGCTCAGTAAAGAGGGAGGATGTAGATCAGAGTGTGTGATATATCTTTAAGAAGCTTTGCAGAGAGCTAGCACGTACATATAAGTACTGAGTACATGCAAGCAAGACTGCCATTTTGAGTGAGCAGCCAGAGTGAGAGCATGCCAGTATGTAGTCAGTTAGTTAGATAGTTTGTTTAGGTTCAGTGTTCCTGCCATCCATCTTGATGTGTTTGTATGCAATAAACTACTTAAATGAACACCCAAGCCTCATTGTCTTCTTAATGCACATAAGACGAGCAACGCTATGCTCTTCCATCTCTTCAGCCAACACTTATTACTACTTAGTTTCCTCTCTACTGTCCTTCCATAATGTTCTCATCTCTCTAATAATAATCAACTTTCTCTCCTTGTCCTAATATTCCTTCCTGGACATTACTCCCCCACTTACCTAATTCTATTACTCTGTCTATTTTGGCAGCAGAATAATTTATTATTTTTCACCTCCATAGATTTTTAGAAATATACTCAATATTTTGAAAAGCTATCTTGGCTTTTATCATTCTGGTATAAAAAATATTACCTTTGTGTGAATTTCTGCATATTATTGCTAGAAGCTCCATTGTGCCTGACTGAGTGCGCTTCTCAAGCAATCTGGAAATATAAAGCTAATAAGTATATTCTTTGCACTTTATCTAACTGTTCACTGTTCTGCACTGTCTTTATTTTTGCCTGACGGAATTATTTACTTATCTGTCTTTTCTGTGTCTGCATTTATATATTTGCTGACATGGGCCAAATTTTGTTTTTCTCCCACCCTGCTGTTGTGTTCTTAAAGTTGGTGGCCTTTGCAGTTGCCCACCCAGCTATTAATTTGAACTGGGTCACTCCTCCCAATCCCATCTCATTAGCTCATTCTACCTAATACAGAGATCATTTGGGAAGGCAAACCCCCTTAGTCTCTTAATCTTGAATTATCTGCTTTCCCTCATCTCTCTCTTTCCACTTAAAAAAAAGAAAAAAGAACACTTTATTCAGCTGCTTATATTTTTCCTGTATTTGTGTTTCTTCCTACTACTCTGTTACTTCATCTTGGTTTTCCTGCTACTTGCTGCTTGTTCTATAAAGTGTTCAACCGTATCTTTTCTGTTGCATTTATTACTGCTTGTTTATAGCCTGTCTAAATTGTTAAGTGCTATTCTAAGCCTCTTAGTTTTGGTTTAAGCACTTGGGCTTTAGGACAACCTTTTAGCACTCCCTGACCTTTCTCCCTCAGATTCTGACAAATATGGATGGACAATTTCCTACAGTTTTTCCTGTCAGTCTGGTTAATATGGGTATCCTGAGACAGTGTAGGAACTGTCTTCTGCACATAGACAGCCATCTACTACTCCCCTCTAGGAACACAATTTGTGAGAAATGCAATTACATTAGGAACCTAGAGTCCATGATCTCTCCCTCTCAAGCCAGTATATCTGGCACCGAAAAGGTTGTCGGCACAATCGCTATATATCAAACACCACCCACACCTACACAACCCACACCCGCATATGCAGAGATCCTCAACATAAACATACCCAAACAAAGGAGACCTCCGAGGCAAAAACACATGTGATCTCTACAACCCTCCACATCACATACCACACACAGTCCACACACCTATGTCTCACAGCCACGAAGGCTTCACCATAAACACAACATATTAGTCATGTGCCTCTCACCAGGCTGAATAAGGAGAAAGTCATGGTTAGTTGTCTGTCAGGTGCCAGAATCCACCATATGACATACGCACTCAAGTCTTTCAACAATAGGTACTGTTATGACTCTGTCACAGTCCATGTTGGCGTGAATGACTTGAAATGTACCTAACTGGACTATATGAAGAGAGACATGATTGAGCTTATTGATTATGTGTCCCAGGCAGGTATGTCACTAGCCTTAAGTAGCATTCTGCTGTCATCCAGAATAATGCCTCAATACCAACAGAAAATTATTGACTTTAACAATTGGCTTAGTTTCTAGTGTCATTCCAGGGGGATCCAGTACGTGACAGTCTAGGAAAATATGATCGAAAAACCATGATGCTTTACCAGAGATGGTCTTCATCTGTCTCACCTGGGTGTCAAGCTTCTGGCAAAGACTCTTGCCTCCCCATAGTGCCTTTATCAGGAAAAGTGATGAGATTAAAACTACCAACATAAAAATTTCAACAAAATACAAATTAAGGTCATGCTGCTAAATGCTAGGAGTCTAAACATGAAACTGCACTCACTGCAAGCATTCTTAACCCTGGAAAATACTGACATCTGTTCAGTCACAGAAACCTGGTTCAAAGCTATGGAAAGCACTCCAGCCTTACCTGGTTATTCATCCTATCATACATTCAGACCCCAAACTGTGGGCAGTAAAACCAAAGGAGGTAGAGTTTCAATATATATTAAAGGCATACACACCTCCAGGCTGGTCAAACAGTATGAAGCACAGGAGACACTCCAGGTGCAGTTAACCATTGACAAGATTCCTATCCAAATCATAGCTAGCTACCAGCCACCAAATCTGATTGAAGATGCCCAATCCACCTATCTAGACCAGTTCGACTGTATCAAGATTCAACCCTTTACCCTGATCATGGGTGACTTTAACTACCCAAATATAGATTGGAAGAACTACTCATGCCAGAACACAAATGCCCTGAGATTCCTCAATTATGTCAATGCAAACGCCTTGGGACAGCTAGTTGATACCCCCACAAGTGGTGATAATATCTTGGACTGGTATTAACCAACATGATTAACCACAGCAGCATCCCTACAGCATCATCCTCCCTAGTAAGATCCGGTCATAAAGTGGTCACTTTCAAAGCCATCTCCCCCAACCCACCTCTAGATAGGGTCAGACATAAAAACTTCTCCAAAGCTGATTACAGCCTCCTGAGGGATGGTATAAACAGCTTCACAGCCCTGTTCTCCTCTGTAGGAACTGGCACCAATATCCAAAATTACACCAAAGCATTTATATAGATGTATGAAATCAGGAATACCCGACAGGACATCTGCAATAAATAAACTCTATAACAAAAGGAAAAATATTGCTGTCCAAGACCAAGAAGGAGCAAGTGCCCAATTGGAAGCAATGTCTCCTTAACTTGAACAAGCAAATAAGAACACTAGTGAAATACGCCAAAGCAAACTTCGAGTCCAAATTGGCCACATCTACTAGAGACAATCATAAGGCCTTCTTCACATATGTCTGCAACCTCAAAGGAAGCACCCAGATCTGTTCAGAACTGGTGGTCAAGGACACCAGATATACAGATGCCATAGATATAGCAAATTTGCTGGCTGACAGATTCAGTGAAAACTTCACCCCTCTGTCCCCCCATCAGTAAATCAGGATGTTCCTAGTACATGCCCCTTTCCACTTATATCTAAGGAAGAAGTCATCACTACCTTCTCAAAGGCAAAAAATATAGCCTCCATGGGAACCAATAACATCCCAGGCTGCATCTACATGAACTCAGTCAGGAATCTGCAGCACCATTAGGCACCCTATTCAACTAAAGCCTGAGTACCAGCTTTGTTCCAGGTGAGCGGAGGACAGCCACTGTCATCTCTTTGCACAAAGGTGGAGTGTCCACCTATCTGGCAAATTATAGACCCATCAGCCTAACTATTCTGATCTGAAAGGCCATGGAATGGATTATCATGGACCTCATTAACAAGGACATTGGCAATCTTCAAACACACGATCCCACACAGTTTGGCTTTGTCAAGGGGAGGTCATGTCTGTTAAATTTGGATGACTTCTTTGAGACAGTCACCAAAGCCATGGATGAGGGGAAGACAGTGCACACCACCTACATTGACCTGGCCAAAGCCTTCAACACTATCCCTCATTCAGGCATAATAGATAAATTCTCTCAACTAGGCATAAATCTGTATGTTACCAGATTGGTAGCAAACTGGCTCACTGATAGAACCCACCTAGTCAAAATAGGAAAAGCCACCTCAAGCAGTAGACCTGTAACAAGCGGTGTACCCCAGAGTTCAGTCTTGGGGGCCTCTGTTATTTGGGATATATTTTTCTGAGGTGCAGGCCAAAACCAGTGGTCTATGGCTGATCAAGTTTGCAGATGATTGCAAGCTGGGTACTGTCATCAATGCCCCTAGTGATGTGGACATCCTCCAAGAGGGTCTCACTCAGACAAATGACTGGTGCCAGAAACATGGCCTCAAACTGAATACCAAAAAATGCATCGTCATCATCTCCTTTGGGGAGAGTGACACCCCACAAATTATCACATTAATAACAACATCCTAAACATGCAGTCAGTCGTGAGGGATTTGGGCACCCAGGTTGATAGCAACCTAATGTTTGACCACCATGTTGCTTCCTTTGTACATAAAGCCTTCTACATGGCCCACCTCATAAGTAAGGGTATCCCATCCAGGTGTAAGGAGGTCATAACATCCCTGTATTCTTCCCTTATAAGGCCCATTATTGAGTGGGTCTGTATTATATAAGCGAACGCAGTAAATTGCGAATGTTATATAATTGACCCACAATCCCCGAAAACCCAAAATGTCAAACACATGGATCAGCGATTTTTTTTCCCAGAGAGAAAAATGCTGATCCATTAAAAAAAAAAAAAAAAAATCCAAACACAAAATAAAGTTGGGGGCTTCGCCCCCATACCCCCCGATGTGGGTGTCTGTGCCCCCCACCCCCCTACTTAAATATACCAACTCCGAGATTGCACCACAGTGGAGGAAATGGCAAAGTCCCGAAAATGGACCAGTGTTTTTTTCCTAGGAAATAAATCTCTGTTCCGTGCTTTCGATATTTTGCCATTTCACATAATGACATTCAACTAAACAGCGTTCGCAATTCAGTGCATTCACTAATATAATAGGGACCCTTACTGAGTACAATGCCCCTTTCGACATGTACCTTGCAAAGCACATGCAGCCGCTGGAGAGACCACAAAGGTTCCTCACCAGATTCATACAGACTCCTCAGAGGTGACCTCTGTCTGGCATACAAGGCAATCACGGACCCCGCCTTGACGGGACGCTGCATATCCTCAAGTCAAGCTCCACTCAAGTAACCTGCACATGCGGCCTCAACCTGGTCTGTAACATCAACAGGACTTGTCGGGATAGATTTGTGTCCCAGAGACTCCCCCATCTGTGGAATAGACTCTCTCTCCATGTCAGGCAGAGTACCTCATTAACCCTTTTTGAGCACAACCCGGATAACTGGATGGGAAACAAAAATACACCCCTGGGATTCCACCCATGTTCCTGCTGGACAGGGGCATCAGGTGCTGACTTGTCTAAACATGGGCTAAACTCTTGGCTATGCTTTTAAGGGCCTCAGGGCCAAAAGTCTAGTAACCTCCTATGATACTATGATCCTATATATTAGTTTACATCACATAGGCTACTTCCGCAAAATGTCTTCCTATTTGCAGTACATATTGCATTATTGTTCACAATTTATCTTGATAGTATTCTGTAAATATATTTTAATATGTTGTGGAGGCACTAATCCCCTGTATACCAGGTAAACTCCAATCTATTTTAAAGTGTTTTATCTGTTGTGGAGATTTTCTCTTTTTGTAGATAATTACTTATAAGCTGTTGTAAAATGTTTTATGTTTGTTTCGTGGAGCCTTTAACACCAACTCATTGTAAAGGATTTAATCTGTTGCAGGGCCTTTCCCCAGAATATAATTAGTCATCAACTACCGTTTAAATATTGTTGAATCTCTTTTGGAGCATTCTTCCTTGGGCTTCCACTGAAAATGGGCCACTGGCTCAGTCAGACTTTCCAAGTTACAAAAGGACAAATAAATAATAAATAAATAAATGTACAGCCTGTGTCAAGCAAATTACTCAACATCTTTATGATGTAACACATAGGACTTACATTTACAGAATTTACTACTTAAACCTTATTTCTCTATGCAGAGCTGGATCATGGTCAATTGGGGACCTAGCCAGGGAAATTAATTGGGGTCCTTCTCACAGCAGCCACCCAGCGCCATTCCAGCATCCCATTACTTGGTTATTTCTCCCCATTTACCATAAACACTGTTCAAACTGTCAGTGTGCAGACTATTTTCTTCATTATTTCTACAATGATTACAGATATTTGAATTTAATTTAAAACATTATTTCATGTTTTATAGCACAGACACTGATAGCCATTTGCACAACAATACAGTCTCACAACGAAAACAAACATAGCATGAACAGTAAACTTCTCTGCCCTTGAAACTTACATTTGTTGAAACAGCATTGAAACCCACATTCAATCCACATTCAAAGAAAATGCATCTGGCCAGTGGTAGGTTAAGTTTACCTTGGGCTGTTTTCAAACCATAGGCCCCTTGTATGCATTTTTCGGATCATGCATACATGCATCTGTTCTTTGATTAACCTTCCTGACTGAATTAAATTATATTGCTTGTATAATGCACCACTTGTTAAGAGTGTGTTTTAAATTTGTAGCTTTGAACATTTTTCCAGTAAGCAATGAAATAAAAACTGCCCATTTCAGAATATTTTAACCATAAAAGGCCACCCAGTCTTCTGTCATTATGATCCACCAATATCAGTAAATATGCACAATCTTTGCGGAAATAAAAGTCATCTGAATAATTCCACATTAAAGAGATATGTAACTAATGAAGAGGTTTCTGCTGGCAAACAACTTTACATTTCAGTGTTTCATGTACAAATTCAGTACCAAGTGCACTTGAAGAATAAATTGCCTATATTACATAAAAAATGGTAAGCTGTTAATATTGAAGTAGTGAATGACTGAAAAGCCAGCAACAGTTTTATCACTACATGACATCTCATCCAAAGGAAGACAAACTCAGGAGTACAACACTACCATTCCCCTTAAAGAACAACACAGTATCTGCAATCCATTTGCATGGCGTGGGAGCAGAACACACAGCCAGTTCTGCACCAAAGGCATATGCTTCCAGTTGTGCTACTACCCTTGGTTCAAATCCTATAGCACAAACACTGACAGCCATTTTCTAGATGAAACAGTTGCACATTGAAGATAGACTTAGAATGAACAACAATAAACATCTCTTCCCTTGAATCTCACAATTCCTTGAAAATGCACTGAAATTCAAATCAGAGATGTTTTGTTAGAAAAAGAAAAAGGACAGAATAGTTGAGAACATTGGCTGCTCTTTAAATTGCAATCTCTTACTTTTTTGCTTAGTGCTCCATTGCCTCCTAAATGCACAGTCAAGGAAGTGCTTTGTAGAAGGAAAAGGTATTGAGGCTCCATTCTTTTGGATGGAAGCAGATATTTTTTGCGCTACTTGAAAATGCACTGAAGCTTAAAGAAAATGCACTGAAACTCAAATTTCTTGAGAACACAATTAAACGTAAATTCCATGAATATGCACCCATGATAAGTAAGTGATCAGTTTGGTAGATGGTGTAGAGGATTCAGGCACTTATTCCCTTTAACCAAGGTATAGGGTGTGAGTCTGAGCAAGTTAATTCACTAACCTGTCAGCCGAACTAGGGCATTTCACACACACACACACACACACACACACACACACACACACACACACACACACACACACACACACACACACACACACACACACCTTTCTCCTTCATGAAGGAATGTATGTGCTCACTTGTCTCTCTCTCTCTCTCTCTTTGAGTTAGTTGTTGTCCACATTTGAATTCTGTGTGAAAAACAGTTCAAGGAAGGGGAAGGGGAAGTTAAGTTTGTGTCATGACACATGCAGAATGTGAAAGAAGAAATTTATTTTTTTTAAATTAAGAATAAAGTGTTGTGCCATCCTCTGACCAGTGCCCATCCCCAGCAAGAGGACAGCCAGTAGGCCCTAGGCAGCTGCCTAGGTCACCTAGTACTAGATCTGGCTCTGCCTATATGTCAAAGCAGTTGCAAAAACATTAGTTGCAGTTCTTAGGTATTTACTAGGAATGCTGGTCCAGATACCATTAATGAGTGTGTCCCAAACTTCCAGTCACCCCAAAGCACTGTGACATGTTTAAGGTGACATAATGAGCAAACAAAGGTTGAGAGACTGAAACCCTGTACTACAGGAAGTAGCTTAGGGCTCTGCAACAACTGTCAGTCTTCTGAAATATTTTGTACTAATCTTTATTTTCATTTACTGATGTTGTATTGATGATCCTTCTTCTAGTCGCAGGTGTTTATGATATTTCCTTGTGTTCCATTAGTCCCATTTATTTATATGTCATTCTTTTCCTAGATTTTTTTTTTGCCTTCTATAAATTCTTCTCTTTCACATTTAACATGCCCAAAGTGTCATTCTTATGTCATCTGAAAAAAGTTTTAAAACTGGTCAGATGAACTAGATGGACATAAGTTATCCACAAAAACGGGGTGAGATGTCATTTAACAGCTTTGTTTTCTTGGATTCAGATTCAGGCTGCATACAAAACAACAGTGCTGATAAAAAGATCACCTTGGACTATCGTTCACTGAATATGCATGTCTGCTGAAGTAGTATATGCTTTTCCATTGCACAATTTTAAACTAATGTGACTCCATCACCATTATTTAGTGGGTGATTTATTTCCTGCATCTGTAAGCATTTCGTAATGCAGCAATGTGGATAGCATCAAATGCGTTTTTGTAATGTATCTATGATATGGCTTTCTTCTGCAAGAGATTATTCAATACCATAATATTTTCTTGCATGATTTTCTTATGTTTTCTTTTTGCTCTATAGGTATGATTGAATTGTTTTACTCAATTAATTGTAGACTCAGTCTGCATTAACCACTGTACACAACTTAAATATCTTTGAAAGGCAATTTATTGGCCAATAGTTCTTAGGGTGGCTTACATGGTCACTTTTAAGTAGGAATATAACATCATTCCTCCAATGTTAACCATGTTGGTGTCAGGTTAGGTAATAAATACACAGGCTCTTAGGTAAGTACGAGGCTAGCTAGCCTAGACAGTTTCCCTTTCAATGGTAAGAATAAAATCATGTACATTGTGTCTGTGAGGTAAACACCTTATCCATTATATCATCCCCCAACAACACACATTTTTACTCTCACAGTGAAGTCATGTTGCAAAGATGTTATTACTTTTATACAGAATTTGCATGCAACATCTGGAGCAGGGATTTTCCAAATGAGAGCATTTCTTAACTCTGTCTCCGTCTTCTTAATGACAGATGTTTTGTTCTGTCCCATATCATCTATAGTATAATTTATTATTTTTCCTTCTACTTTTTATCCATTCAGTATTATTATTTCATTTATATATTCACAAATGTTTTTCCAGAATTTATTAATTTCTTCTGAAACAAACAGTCTCTGGGGTGTCCCCCAAAGTCTCACAAACCCAATACTTCAATATACTGGGTCCAAAAACAAATAATGAGGAAACTTCTCTGTATGGAAGACCTAAGATTCCCTAGAGTTCAGGCACCTAATAGAAACCATACTGTAAAAATCCCCCCTAATATGTGGTAGAAATTATTTCTTTAAAAACTTTCCAAAGTATAAATCCTCTAATGAAAGTAGGGAAGCAAACCTAGTTCAAGTCGAATGGTCTGTTTTTTTTTTTTTTTTTTTTTGTGGTATTACTATTGGTACTGTTTTCTCTCACACAGTTTTCTTTCTACACAGTTTCTATTTTCTTTAGGTCTTTCTTTAATTCTTTGTTTTGCATCTTTCCTTTGGTGTTATCTATATATTTTCAGAGTTTTTCAGCCTGCTAGGAGAAAGGCACGAATAGTTTTAACACAGATTTTCTTCTGTTTTAATACTACACTTTTTTTATTTTAGCACATAATTTTCTAAGAGTGTTCACTGATCTTTGTCCTTTTGTCTGTAGTCCTCTATTAATAATACTTACTTTTTAATTGCTTTATATTTGTCTGTAATTAGCACTTCTAGGGTAAAAATTCTACTTAATCATTTATTTTTCTTTATTGGTCTGTTTTTCCTGTTAATACTTAATATTGTATTAGCATTATGGGATGATGATCTCTATTAATGGTTCTACTTATTTTATTTATCCTTTGTTGACTGGCTTAGTCTCACAAAACTAGTAGCATCTTTTTAGGGTAACCTGAGGTGGTATTTATATTACTAGGGGAAATTTGGCCATGGCCCTGAGGAACTTCCTGTACTTTTTTCTGTAAATGCTGTGGGATCTTTTACATCCACCTGAGCTTCTGCCAACTCAAGCAGACGGGGCCTTGGTTTAACATGTCATCTGAAGGATGGCACATTGCGGAAAGTAGCTCCCCCATAGTTATGCATTGAAGTATCAGCAGCTGATCTACCTGATGTGGGAATAGAACCTATAGCCTTCTCCACCAAAGGTGGATGGTGCTACCTCTTACACCAGTAACACTGCTAATTACTATATTTGCTGTTCTGTTTATTCTGTAGCATCCTTTGTTTATGCACTTTCCATTGTCTCCCTTTGTAATTTATCTTAGTAAATATATCAGTTTCTATTAGATCCATCAACTCTGTGCTTAGATTATTCTCTTCATGGCTGAGTTTCTTCTATGATCTGTATTTACCACTCTTTTTTCCTTTTAATAACCATAAATGGGTAGCTAAATGACTCTGTTGATGAAGATGCGGAAATGTTGTGATATGAAGTATCTTTAGTACAAATATCCTGTTCCTTGCTGAGCATTTAAATATTTTATCAGGCTGGGTGGTAATTGCCTTTTAGTTGGTTTATCATCTCATTTTCAATGTGCTTTCCTTCTGAATGTCTGAACTGCTTTCTTTTCAGTACATTCCACTCCTGTGTTGTTATTCTCTTATTTGTAATATTTGGTGGGTTTGATTAATTTGGTTGCATACATAACCAAATATCTTTAAAGCTGTTTAACGTCTGTCAGCCTTTATAGCACTCATTTTTACATATGTACAGCATCGTAGCAAATCCCTTTTCCTTGAGCTCTTTCACCTTCCTTTTCAATTTTAATTACTTCTGGCATGCACTCCTTCTCTTGTCATGCATTTATTATCACAGTTTTCTCTTGTTGGGTGAATGTCTATCAGCATATTATTTAGTTTTGATATTTTTTTTTTATTGGGGGTCTTATATTAGCATCTGTGACCAACTTATGGCCAACTGTGCATGAACAGGTAAATACATTTTTATGACAATTATCAGGTGCACCTGGGTAGTTTGTGAAGTGTAGGAGTGCAAAGTATGGCCTCATAATGAGCACTGTTCATGTCATGACTGATTACAAAGTAAGATGTACAACAGAGGATGTCTGGTGAAATGGTGCAGCAGCAAATAACTACAGCTGCAGACCCTCTATAGACATATAACTGAAACAGCATTGAGTGATTAGCCTCAGTCCTTGCATAGCCAGTTAAAGACTTCTCAGTGGTGTTCAAGGCACTGGCATGGACCCAGAATATTAATATATTTATATATAGTACGTTCATAAGTCTGAAGGACAAAAACAAAGACAATCTAAACATAGTCTACATAAGGTTGAAACACAAAATCCTGAATGACCAAAAAACAAGTATTATGCAGGGGGCCATGTCCCCCTGCACCTCCACTTCCCTTGCTTCTTGTATATACCAACTTCAAGATTGCACCACAGTCTACTGTGATCTTGTACAATGATGCTACCAGCTTTTGGTACATCTAAAATGCCAGTAGTAAATGCATTCGGCATTTTGTGTTTTGACCTTCTGTGGTTGATCTTTTGGTGAATAGTGTTTTCATCCTTTGACATTCTAAATGTATCCCATTGTGTGTGTGTGTGTGTGTGTGTTTATTGTAAGTGGGTGAATTAATGTTGTTATATGAGTGATTTCATCCTGTGCTTTTTTTGATCCCATTATAGAACCAGATTAATGAAAGTTTTTCCTGATTGGTCAGTTTGAGTTCCACCCTCCAAGTTGCATATCTTCCCAAGGTTGTTTAGACCTGGACGCAACACAAGTTATCAAGGCTATCACTTCTTTTCCAGTCTAGCCAATTTTACTCTACGAAGGTTACAATATAAATCTTTGAGAACATTTGCTTAAATATAGATAGTTTCAACAGACCCTCCAAACTGTCCACAGATCTTTTTGTGCTTCCTCCCCCCTTGCCTGGACCTGACCCTAAAGGGTGTGCCAGACTGTGTCTTTTGTGATCTGGTGAGACATCTGTGTGGTTCCCTCCCCTTCTGTGTTCAAAGATGTTTCATCTCCTGAAGTATAGCTATATGACTCAAAATTCCTTTTTAAAATAGATTTAGGTCTAAATCTATTTTAAAAATGAATTCTGAGTCATATAGCTATACTGTTGAAACTAATGATTGAAAATTAGTTGAGTTTATGAATGTTGACAATATTTCATCTGTACACCTCTCTGATTTGGAAATTAAAGTTCTGAACAAAGGTCTTAATTTTGTCCCCGGCTTTTTTGTTCCAGAATACACTTTAGCATAGTATGTAGTTGCTTTTTGTCGTCTGTTGAATCTTAAATTGTTTTTTGATAATGAATCTACTCAGGAAGTTCATGAGTTCAAATTTCCAAGATCAACTTTTATGCCACCCATGTCACAGATAGTATCTTAATTTTAAGGAACGTAAATGGATTATTAAATTAGGAGCATTGTTTCCACCTGGACTCAATGATCATTTATGATGGACCAATGAACAGCTTTTGTATGGTATTTATAAATGTATGTATGCATCTATGACTATGTTTTTCTCAATGAAGAAGGCTATTACATGTGAAACTGGTTTGGGGCAGGTAGTAGGGCTTTTGTCTCCCTCTACCTATGTTATGATGTATTTATTTCATTCCAATATTTTATTTTATTAAAAGGGAATTCCACATTTTCTGCTGGCTCATTTTGTTTTTTATTGCATTTGGGGACTTTTGGAGCCGTGCAGCAGCCGTACGTGCAATATGCAGTTCATTTGGATTCCTTTTTAAATTGACCCAGAAACACTGTCCCATTAAGTGAGTTGCTGAGCATCACAAAGAAGACAAATCAGAAGTAGAAGGCTTATCTTTAGCCGGATCATTGTGTGCTCACTGTCTCGCCAACAAGTAGCTTCCTACAGGTTCTAACAAACACACACACAAACACACACACACACACACACACACACACACACACACACACACACACACACACACACACACACACACACACACACACACACACACACACACGTTGCACTGAAGCAAGCTCTTCATCGGGCAAGCAGCTTCCTGTTAGTTCTAACACACACATGGAGCACTAAAGCAAGTGCCTCAGTCAGGCAAGCAGCTTCCTACAAGCTCTTAGATACACACAAAGCACTAATGTTTGCCCATTTGTACAGGTTTGTGCTTGTTTAAACTCCACGCAGCGGTGCCGAGCTGAGGTAAACTATTACTGGTGCCAGAAAGTTTGCTTTTCAGTTTTTCCCTTAGATTTTGCTAGTGCTTTTTCTCTGTCTTGCACTTCAAATAGCTTAATCACTTTGCACTTCAGCAGGTTTTTGTAGCAATTATTGTAGGACACCTAAGTGCCATCAGCACTAATCATTTTTCATAGAAATAGCTCCAGTACTTAGTAGTTACGACCACCCCTCCTGGCATGATTAAAGGGCAGTTCTCTGTTCTTTCTCCTATTAACCTGGTGCACTAGGGTATTTTGAGGCAGTGTAGCAATTGCCTCATGTACACAGACAACCCTGTCCTCTTACCTCCCAACAGTCCGACTTGTGAGAGATGCACTTATATCACCAAATTAGAAGCTATGCACTCTCCAGCCAAGACAGGACTAGCTGGTCAAGAGAAGAAGGTCAGCACCTGCACCACACCACATTGAACACAGCCCTCCAGAACACCCACCATCACAGCTCTCACATAAAAGCACAAACCACACACCCACCTTTGTGGAGGCTCTCAATAGAAATATATCCAAACAGCAGAGACCTCCAAGACAGAAATGCACTCGACCACCACAACACAGCACAAACCACAGGACACATAGCTCACTTCCACAGTGTGCCCCTCAACCTAAGCCCCTAAGGCTAAACACTTTGCCCAATACACTAATTATAGGTGACTCAATAGTGAGGCACACAGATGTCCCACTCACTAGATTGAATAAGGAGAAGGTAACAGTCAACTGTCTATCAGGTGCCAGAATCTGACACATAACACACACACTCAGGTCACTCCACAAAAAGTACAAGTATGACTCTGTCATTGTCCATGTGAGTGTGAATGACCTGAGATGCACCTCCCTGGACTACATGAAAAGAAACATGGTGGAGCTCTTGGATTATGTGGTCCAGGCAGGTATGACCCTACCCCTGAGCAGTATCCTACCATCACCCAGAATGATACCACAGTACAAATAAAAGATTACTGACTTCAACAACTGGCTAAGTTTCTGGTGTCATTCTAAGGGGATCCACTATCTGTCTGCTTGGGATGACATGATTGACAGACCTCGATGCTTTGCCAGAGATGGCCTGCACCTTGTCACCCCTGGGCTTCTGGGTACTGGCTAAGGCTCTTGCACCCCTATACTGGCCTTTTTTAGGTGGTATTACAAAGACCAAATTACCACCGTAACAGCTATAAATAAATGCAATCTGAGGGTCATGCTGCTCAGCACTAGAAGTCTAAATCTCAAGATGCACTGACGTGAAGTGCTCTTCAAAATGGAGAACATCGACATTTGTGTTGTAACGGAGACCTGGTTTAATGTGGCAGAAAGCACCCCTGTGCTACCAGGCTATAATTCATTCCACACCTTTCAGCTCAGAAACATGGACCGAAGCTCCAAAGGCGGTGGTGTCTCCATATTCATAAAGGATATGCACACCTCCAGACTAGTAGCCTAGCATAACGCATCTGAGGTACTTCAGGTACAACTAACATTGGGTAAGACGGCAATCCAGGTCATAGCCTGCTATAGGTCCCCAACCATGTCCCTAGACTCTCACTTCACATTCCTGAGCACCCTGGAATCTAACAAGGTCTAATCCAACACTCTCATACTAGGTCACTTCAACAACCCCTCCATCAACTCGGAAAACTACTCAAGCACCAGTACACTGGCCCAACGTCCTAGAATTTATCAATTCCAATGACCTGGACCAGCTCATTCTAACCCCCACTAGAGGAAGCAACATCCTTGATGTGGATATTACTAACATGGGCAACCATTGCTCTACACCAGACAAGTCAATCCCTCCCTGGTCAGATCTGACCATAAACTAATTGCCATGGAAATCCACATCTCACCCACACCCCCGCAAAGGTAACCACCTTGAAAAACTTCTCCAAAGCTGACTTTGGGCTCCTAAAAACAGAGGTGGCTAACTTCATGGCACCCATGCCAATGGAAGATAGCTGTTTGACTGCTGAATCATACACCAGTGCACTGTACGAACATGTACATAAATGCATGGAACTAGCCATACCCAACAAAACCAAGACACCCTCCGACAAAAAAAGGAAGCCAATCTGGTGGTCCCCTGCCATTAATAAACTCTACAACAGAAGGAAGAAACTGTTGCAGAAAATGGTGAAGTCCCAAGACGGGAAAAACTCCCTTATTAGCCTCAACAGAAAGTTGAGATCCCTCATCAAATCCTCCAAAGCCAGCTATGAAGGCAGAATTGCAGTAGACACTAAAAACAATCACAAAGCCTTCTATAGTTATATCAAGAACCTCCACAGCAATACCCAGATTTGCTCTGAGTTACTGCACAATGGTGTTTCCTATACTGAGCCAACATATATTGCCAACATACTGGCCGACAGATTCAGTGCCAACTTTACCCTTCTCCCCCCCTCAAAGGACCAATCACAATACCAGAAGAATGCCAGGCACCCAGCATTACTGCAGCACAGGATAAAGCTGCATTGTCCAAGGCCAAGAATACAGCTTCCATGGGAACCAATAATATCCCTGGCTGTGTTCTACATGAACTACAAAGTGAACTGGCACCACATCTGTGTGCCCTGTTCAGTCACAGCCTCACTTCAGACTTTCTCCCTACCAAATGGCACACTGCTACAGTCGTCCCTCTCCATAAAGGGGAAGTGACTACAGACCCTGGGAATTATCACCCCATTAGCCTGACAAGTCTGATATGTAAAGCTAAGGAGCTCATCATCATGGACCTGATTAATAAAGATATAGGAAATCTCCAAACTCTAGACCCCATGCAATTTGGCTTTGTGAAAGGGAGATCATGCCTGCTCAACCTGGTTGACTTCTTTGAGTCATTCACCAGGGCTGTGGATGAAGGTAAGGCAGTGCATACAGCCTACCTTGATCTGACCAAGGCCTTTGATACAATTCCTCACTTGGGAATTATTGATAAACTCATTAAACCAGGCATCAACCCCTATATAATTGGCTCACAGATAGAACACACAGTGTGAAAGTAGCAGACCCCAAGTTAGACTGCTGACCACTCACGAGTGGAGACCCACAGGGATCAGTCCTGGGTCCTTTCCTGTTTGGCATCTACTTCTCAGATGTCCATGCCAACACAAAGACACTCTGGCTGACCAAGTTCATAGATGACTGCAAGCTGGGAGCCATTATTAACTCTCCAAGTGATGCAGACATCCTACAGAAAGGCCTCACTGAGACCAATGACTGGTGTCGAAACCATGGCATTTAGCTTTACGCCAAAAATGCGTCGTCATCCCCTTTGGTAAAAACTCAGTTCCCACTAATTACTACATCAATGGGAGCCCACTGAACACTGAAGGCATTATAAGAGATCTGGGATGCAGGTTGACAGCAACCTCTCCTTTGACCACCACATTGCCACTGTAGTCAGAAAGGCCTTATATGTGAGATATTTCATTACCAAGGGTTTTGCATCCAGGAAGAAAGAAGTCATTATCTCTCTCTACTCTTCCCTTATTAGACCAGACATTGAGTATAATGTCCCATTTGGCATGTACCTTACTAGACACCTGCAACAGCTGGAGAGGCCACAGAAGTACTGCATGAAGAGGATTCTAGGCATTAAACACGCCCTACATGGACAGACTCAAAATACTTCACCTATATTCTGTCTCATATCGCCTGTTAGAGGTGATCTATGCTTGACTTACAAAACCATGTCTGACCCAGCTCTGTTAGAAGTGCTACATCTAAAGAAATCCCAATCTTTCTGCACCTCATTCTCCAGAGACCTCAACCTCGTCACCACGATCAACAGAACATGCTGGAAGGACAAGTTCCTCACCCAGAAACTGCCCATGCTCTGAAATAGACTTCTCATACATGTAAAGCAGAGCAGCTCGCTGTCCCTTTTCAAGAGAAATCTTGTTGGGTGGATCAGTAATAGAAAGTTCACCCCTGGGATCACTTCATTGGCTCTACTTGATAGAGGCACAGGGAGCTAACATCAGGCGGCATGATTCCAGGGCACTTCTATGGACTAGGCTTGTAAAGGCTCCAGGGCCACTAGCCTAGTACACACCTATGAACCTATGAACCTATAAAGCAAACACCTCAGTCAGGCAAGCAGTTTTCTTCAGTTCTAACACATGAAGCAAACACTTCAATTGGGCTAGCAGCTTCCTATAAGTTCTAACTCGCACACACATGAAGCACTGAAGCAAGTGCCTCAGTCAGGCTTTAAGATACACATGAAGCACTGAAGCAAGCTCTTCATTTAGGCTGTTAGCATTTGGTATTGCACTACCACTGACTACAAGCTCTAACATGAGTTCTCTCACACACACACACACACACACACACACACACACACACACACACACACACACACACACACACACACACACACACACACACACACACGAAGTCCTAAAGCAAGCACTTCATTCAGGTAAGAAGCTTGCTACAAGTTCTAACACATAAATGAGACACTGAAGCAAGTGCTTTAGTCAGGCTGTCAGCATTTGGTATTGCTCTACCACTGACTACTCCTCCCAAGTCCTTGCATGCAAGATGGCTTTCCCCGTTCAGCTCCCCAAACTGCAGTTTTGGTATATGGAACCAAACTCAAAACTCTTGATCTTCTGTATTAACCACCAGTCATTGTACTGAAAACATATATATTCATTTTATTGTACTCAGCTATTCAGTATACTTCATATGTAAAAGATGCTACAGATGAGTAACTGAAAGTGGATATTTTCAGCTTAAAATACAAGTCATTTTTCATTTGCAACACCCTAAATTGTCATTATTTCTTTCTCATAGGTACACCACAGATCCAGAAACTAATGACAATAATGATCAGCAACCATAGTATTCTGTTTCCAAAATCTAAGGATGAGCCCGCATCCCTACCCACACAATCAGGAGACAATAAAAAAGCACCAATACCACGCAGCTCAGTTGGCTGGGACACTGCAGAAGATGTTCCGGTAAGGTATATTGAAACATTATATAAAGACTTCTATTATAGCATTTTCATACGATAAGATAAAAACATTTAGATGGGCTTGTATCGAGTCTTGCTG
Organism: Protopterus annectens; assembly: GCF_019279795.1. Classification (NCBI taxonomy): domain Eukaryota; kingdom Metazoa; phylum Chordata; order Ceratodontiformes; family Protopteridae; genus Protopterus; species Protopterus annectens. The sequence continues at coordinate 559,596,756 of NC_056743.1, read as the reverse complement.
TATTTTTTGTATTAAACTGTGGGATCTGTTACAGCTTTAAATGCATTTTGATTGTTGTGTTTTCTGCAATAGATGTTCCTCTCTGTAAGTTTTAAGTTCTATAATTTGGTCTATTGTTATGCTCTGATCTAGGTGTTTCCCAATCTGCATATGAAATTTCCATATTAGCTAAGTGTTGTGGTAGTAATATTCAAATACATACCAAACAAAAAATGCTCAAAACATTTAGCGCATCTAGATTCTTTTTGATTGGTTATAGCCTTCTAGACTCAGCGAGATGGCTTTCACAGTTTTCAGGGATTATCCTTGGTCAGCAATGGGAGACCTAAATGCCATTCTGGTGCTTCAACATGGAAGCAGGCACGTGAGGACTAGGTCATAGAGCTCAGGACTCATGCAGTACAGCAGGTGATGTGAAATGACCCTTTACTCTACACTACACTGCATTACATTAGCCTGTCAGTAGGAGAGATGGTAAATATATGCAATTTGCCCTTTACAGACATTTAACTTTCTACCTCTCCATCATTCCAAACTTTCCCTTGGATTTTCTTCAAGTGATTGATATACTTTTTCTCATTTCTCAACTGTATGAGCTTTGCTGCTCAAGTCTGTGAATAAGTATGCCTACTTTAGTAAACTTTGCAGGAGAAATGCCTTTGGGATAGACTCCAAGATCGGAAAGTCTCATCTGGCCTCATGGTGATGAAGGATAAAGTCCTTACTGTGCCTCAGATGACCTGTGTCTGACTATGACATGTGCACTACAGGGACCAGATGGGGAGGATAGGAGGGAGTGGCTGTCAAAAGATTTTAATACTCTTAACATATACTGGAAGAATCACGCAGATAAAAGTAAGCAAAAAGGTTTATTTTACATGCATGGAGACATGCTACAAAGTACATGGTATGTCAGCAGTCTAAATTCTGTACATTTCACATGGGTTTTTATACCCTCTCCTGCACGTACACAGTGACTGGTTACTAGACAAGGAATTTCACTCAAAGCTATAAATTCACATCCTGGAGCCTTAGATGGTCAGAGGTCAGGCACAAGATAAGCTTGTGCCTGGATTAAGGTATCATCTGTGCATTCCTCTTTGGTCAGCAAATTCTTTACAAGAAAAACAACTTATTTTAGCTTATTTCTTTGCACGCAATGCAGTTTCACATTTTAACCCTTACTATACATGATACAAGGATGTTGAACACAAAGATTCTTGCTACATTTCCCCCCTAACAACACTTTGTATCATCAGTAATACATTTTATTCATACAGTTTTTCGCATGACTCGTTCTGTATATTCAGAATAATAAGCTTTAGTTGCATTGGCAGACAATACATTTGATATTATCATTCGGATGCAAGGAATGCAGCAACAACCCAACAGTAGGAATATAATGGCACCAACACATATAGCAATTAAGACATTCATAAGTACTGTTCCCCAATTTCCAAACCAATTTTGGAAAAAGTCAGTTAATGGATTTTGTCCTGGTTTTGTAAGTTTAGAAACTTGTTGTAGGATCTCCAGATGGCTGTTAATGTCATATTCGTTGTCTGTAATAAACGGACAACACTCACAAGTACCTCCTTTCGCCGCTAGGGTGAAATCGAGCGCCATACGATTCTGCAACACTACAGTCCTCATTGCAGTTAACTCAAACATCACCAATCTAGCGCAGAAAAAGTTGCATTGCTCAGAGTTTCTAACAGTTTTGACAGTTTTCTGAGCTCCCAAATGGATTTTACTGTCCCATACGCTGGAAGAATACCAGCCCAGGAAATAACATCATCGCCCAAGTCCATGTGTGATAGCCCCTTGCTGCTACTATGGGCCAAATCGTGGTGATAGATCCAGGATGCATCAACGTTACCTACGGGATTAACAGGTTTATTAACAGCACGTACATTTCGTATTTTACCTTGGGGAAGAGAAAATGTATGTCTTATAGCTGGTGCTAAATAACCCAAAAAGCTACTGCCTGACCAATTCCTTGGTAACCATTTGTATGCTTTTCTACCACAGATAAAATAACAATCATTTACTTTAAGTGTAATATTGACTGGGACAGAGTGATTTCCTTTATCTTGCAGCCCTTTAAATAAAAGATCATACACAGATAACATTTTTTCAAAGAAACTTGTGTCATTAACAAGCCCTGTACTATTAACAAGCAATCTTATAGGCTTGAAACTCGTTGCACAGTGCCCATCTATTGTACAGTTATGAATTATTGTTACATTACACTGACTCCATCCAACCTTACAGTTCCATTCTGGCGACCCATGAGGGGTAATGCTATTTTGTCCTTTAAGGCTACATTTGAAGTTTCAAATAATAAATTAGTCCATGTATCATTTGCCCCCAAAGGGACTGTACCTAACATTAGACCACCATGTACAGTAGGGATAGCCGTGCATATCCAACAATTTGAAACATTAAAAGATAGAGCATATGCATACTTAATAGCTTGGTATGTATTAAAAGGCGGATGCCAGGCCGTATTCTCATCTCTCTTTACTTGGCTAGTCTTGTTTGAAAATAAAAACGGCCAAAACAGAAAAGTAACAATCACACTTATTAACAACAAAATTATTTTGGAATGCTTTTGTGGGAAGGGCTGCTCCCTCCCGGTTCCAGGATCCTGTTGTTATTCTGATCTGAAAAGCAATTATTCATTAAAGAAGTGTTAGTTTTGGTCAGCAATTTCCTCATGTAGTCTGCTATCTCTTCACCCCCCTCACGTTCCGCAGGCAAAAGATTTTGCCACTGTGGGACGTAATAAGGTCTCCCGTATAATAGTTCAAATGGTGTGACCACTTTTGAGGTGGGAGTGGTATGCATGGACAAGAGTGCCAGAGGTAAGCAGTTTATCCAAGACTGATGTGTCTCAGCCATGAGTTTACATAACTTGCCTTTGAGAATGCCATTATGGCGTTCAACCAACCCTGCTGACTGTGGGTGGAAGGCACAGTGATGTTTTAACTCGACCTGAAAAACGGCGGCCAGCTTTTGAATAACTTGGTTTACGAAATGTGTGCCATTATCAGAATAGATGCGTGTAGGTAATCCAAAATGAGGGATAATGTTATTCGTAAGGGCCTTGGCTACCGACAGTGCATCTGGGTGTGCTACCGGAAAAGCTTCAACCCATTTCGTAAAAGCGTTAATAATGACTAACACAAATCGCTTCTGTTGAACAGGAGTTAGTTCAATAAAATTCATGCAGATTGTGTGAAATGGATACGGAGGCAACGGAAAAGCTGCTGGGGTGATCCGCACCCCACCACCATGGTATTGTGCACAAAGCAGGCACGATAAACAAAATCGTTTAGCGTATGCTATAAAGCCCTTGGTTCAGAAAATTTGCTGGATTATTTGAACCATAGCAGCAGGGCCCAGATGAGATGGGCCATGCGTCACTAATGAGGCATACCTAAAAAGGTTTGTTGGCAAGACATACTTATCATTTGGACCTACAAAAACTCCCTGCTTTTGAATAGCCCCATATTTAACCAATCGCTGTTTTTCCCGAACTGTACTAAGTTCCTGCATTACCTGTAAAGTTTGTAGATCAAATTTATCTGTAGGGTAAAGTTCCTTCTGTGTGGTCTCGAGTGCAAAGGTAGAGGTTAAGGCTACACTTTTTGCAATTTTGTCAGCCAATGCATTTCCAAGTGATACCGGATCCTTGGCATTCGTGTGCGCTGCGCACTTACAGATGGCCAGTCCCTGTGGCAGTTGGACAGCTTGTAAGAGGCTAAGGATTAAATCCTTGTGGGTTATTTCCTTTCCTGAGGCCGTAACCATTCCCCTATTTTTCCATTGCTGTGCAAAGACATGGACCATGGAAAAAGCATACTGACTATCTGTGTAGATAGTAACTGCCTTATCCTTGGAAATGGTGCATGCTCTGGACAAAGCAATCAATTTGGCCGCTTGTGCGGACAGGTTCCTGGGGAGGGGTCTTGCCTCTAGTACCGTAGTCTCAGTTGTGACTGCATAACCCAGTTGTGTAATGCCTGCCTCATTTTTACATGCTGACCCATCTACAAACAGGGTCCAATCTGAATTTGCCAAAGGTTGGTCCTTAAGGTCTGTTCTTGGTAAGACATTACAGTGTATTAAATCTAAACACACGTGAGGGGCACCATCGTCAGCTGTAGGTAACAGCGTGGCTGGATTAAGAGTGGTGCATCACTCAATGGTCATGTGTGGTTGTGATAGTAGCGTTGTCATGCAGGATAAGTGTCTGCTAGGAGAGAGAAAGGTAACTTTATCCTGTAGTAGTATAACCGCGACAGAGTGCGGTACTCGTAAGGTAAGGTCATGAAACAAAACTAGGGTTGCAGACGCTTGCACAGCCAGTGCGGCTGCGACTACTGCTTGTACGCAGTGTGGCAAAGATCGTGCCATTGTGTCCAGTTTACTGGAATAAAAAGCTAATGGTCTCAACTTATCCCCATAAGTTTGCAACAGAACCGATGTCATAAAGCCCTGCTTACAATCTACTGTCTGAACAAAGGGTTTTGTATAGTCAGGGAAGCTAAGTGTTGCAGATCCTGCTATCAATTGTTTTACCCTAGTAAATGCCTGTATTGCCTTATCCGTCCATTGCAGCGCGTCATATGCTGCCATGGGAAGTGCAAAAATAAGTTCCGAAAGTGGACTTACTTCCTCTGCATAGTTGGGAATCCAACTACGACAAAAATTTGTTATTCCTAAAAATGACATCATTTCTTTTTTTTGTGCTGGGCATTGGTGCCTGTAAAATAGCTTCTTTTCTACAGTTATCTAATTGTCTACCAGCAATTGAAATGGTATAGCCTAGATACCGTACTTCAGTTTTACAAAATTGTAATTTAGATTTATTTACCTTATGTCCCTCTTTCGCCAAAAAATGCAATAACCGAATAGTTTCAGACTCACAGACAGCCTCTGTGGGTGCAGCCAGTAAGATGTCGTCCACGTACAATAGTAGATGACAGCCATGCTCTGGTTGAAACTGTGCCAGGTTTGTCGACATTTCTTGCGAAAAGATTGTAGGGCTTTCACAATATCCCTGCGGTAGTCGTGTGTATGTGTACCACTTGCTCATAAACATAAAAGCGAACCAAAACCTACTATCTTCCTGTAGGGGAATAGAAAAGAATGCGTTACTAATGTCAATAACAGAAAAATACTTATCCGTGGGAAGGATATCATTTAACAAAACAGATGGATCTGGGACCATAGGAGCCCTTGGCAGTACAGCAGCATTTACAGCCTGCAGATCCTGTACCATTCTCCATGTCCCGTCCAGTTTCCTTACTGGGAACAAGGGTGTGTTACACGGTGAATGTGTACATGGAATTAAAACCCCAGCTCGCAGTAGAGCCGTGATCACTGGTAGAATGCCTTTTTATGCCTTTTTACTTAATGGATACTGACGCTTATGAGGTCTAAAATCGGATTTTGGAGTTATTTTAACCTGTCCTGCTGTTTTCATTAGCCCAATGTCGTGCTGTCCTAGGGACCATAAGGATTTTGGTACTGACTGTAGTTTTAATTCTTTTTGTGGGGTCAGAAAGCATAGTCAGGATGGCATGCCTCCTGTTGGTGTTAACCAATCTTCTCGAAGATGTACCGTTGGCCTGACCTGGGCTACCCAATTTAACTTCTGTACCTGAACCCCCTTACCTGCCAGCTGTTCTGGTGTCATTTTTGACCAATCGGTAACCTTTTTCCCAACTATATACCATGCCATCTGTTTTTCCCTAGTCACAGATACATGTGGGATTGAGGCATTTTGAAAAAGCTGTTGCATGTCTCTTGTGAGACTACAAGTAATTGCGGAGTTCCCTGCCCTGTCCCAATAAAGATTTTGTAATAGGATCCTGGTCACCTTGTGTTTAAAAAATTGTTCCTCATACTTGGGATCAGGTCCCACATTTTTCCTGTAATACATTGTACAGTGTAGTTGTTTGGCAGCCTCTGGTAACTGAATAGCCGTACTATATTTGCTCAAAGCTAGGTTAGTTAACTCATTGGCCACGCTTTGTGGTCCTGTTTTAATAAGATCATTACTATACCAGTAATGTAAATCCCCTTGCCCTCCCTGCAACATTTCATCCTGGATTTTCATACGCTTAGCCAAGATTCCTGATGCAGTTGGTACGTCATCTTCTTTATGGACAAAAAATGCACCTTTTTGCACTCGAGCCACCACTTTCCTTATTCGAAAATTGTTCCCTATGCCTCTTATTAGCTTCTTTTAACCATTTCTGTGTTTGAGGGAATCCCACCTTTACTGGATTTTTAACTTTGCCTCCTGCGTCCCTACGCAGATCTCTCACCAAATTTTGACATTCTGATCTATTTAAGTTACCACTAAACCCATAATTTGTCTTTCATTTTTTATGTATTTTAAGGTTTTTTTTTTTTTTGGATGTAATTTAAACATATATTCCTCATTTTCAGTCCTTTTATTTAAGCAGCCCTTACTAGCACAACAACTGCTTCCTATTCCCATTTTTCTTATTTAAAAGAAAAACTGTTTCCCATTTTTCTTATTTAAAAGAAAAACTGTTTCCTTTTCCTGAGATCTCTACCGGTCTTTTGTAAAATTTAAACAAAAGAAATTCCTTTATGACTAGTCCCTTTGTTCTTTTTAAAAAGAGAACAATACAAAAAGAAAGAAAAAAAATGTTACGCTTACCTTTCAAGGTTCTTTCGCCGTTCGTCACCGTCCACGGATCGAATCTAAGAGTGACTGGCCTCTACTTACGACTTCTTCGTCGGAGGTCTTTCCGTTCAAGGGAGCCCGAGATTCGTTCTCCCTTTCCTGTACAGGTTTTTCAGTCCCTCTTATGCGATTGCATCGTGAAGAGGTGGCCCCATGGTCTTGGGTGCCAGAAATGTCAAAAGATTTTAATACTCTTAACATATACTGGAAGAATCACGCAGATAAAAGTAAGCAAAAAGGTTTATTTTACATGCATGGAGACATGCTACAAAGTACATGGTATGTCAGCAGTCTAAATTCTGTACATTTCACATGGGTTTTTATACCCTCTCCTGCACGTACACAGTGACTGGTTACTAGACAAGGAATTTCACTCAAAGCTATAAATTCACATCCTGGAGCCTTAGATGGTCAGAGGTCAGGCACAAGATAAGCTTGTGCCTGGATTAAGGTATCATCTGTGCATTCCTCTTTGGTCAGCAAATTCTTTACAAGAAAAACAACTTATTTTAGCTTATTTCTTTGCACACAATGCAGTTTCACATTTTAACCCTTACTATACATGATACAAAGATGTTGAACACAAAGATTCTTATTACAGTGGCTAATATCAGTTTTCCCATCATGGGGGGGGGGGGTACAAAGATGTTGAACACAAAGATTCTTATTACAGTGGCTAATATCAGTTTTCCCATCATGGGGGGGGGGAGCTACCTATGTTCTCTGCAACAGCAGTATTAAGAGTCTTGGAGAGCTCCACACTGTAAGCTGTATAGTGCTTGGTCAGGAGGTTGCCCATGCAAGGAAGTGTGCATGCACCTATCAGAGGCAGCAATTGCAGAGCTCTCAAAGGTGCTGTGCAGTGGAAGGAGGTTAAGGCATACGTCTCTGCAACAGTCTAATGCTGCACTAGCATCCTTACTCTTCTCACCAGCCCAGAATGTGGTTCAGGTTCAGCATGGGGAGCATGAGGCAGGTTTGGCAGACCAGATGAATGAGGCCATGAGCTGGTAGTAGCTGCTGTCTATCAGCAGTATGGAAAAAGGGACAAAAAAAAGATTATAAAGTCTACAAGAAAGAGTATACATTTTTTGTATTCTAAAAATCACTGTCTCTCTGAGCTCCAGTGATCTTGTAGTGAGAATATAAAAGTAACGGGGGGGTCACATGGGCATCATACAGGGGACTTGCTCTTGCAAAAAAAAAAAATCCCGATTTTGGTGCCTGCAATTGCATAAAAGCAGTTCTCTGTGTTTATGTGTTTTTTAAACACCTTTATTAAATTATCACTTGTGACACAGGTAAAATTACATTTATATAAAAGCAATTAAACTGTATTAATAAGTTTAAGTTTACAAACATTATACTTCACATATAATGCTATATATAATATAACCTAAGTAACATTATAGGTTCATAGGTTCATAGCTAGGTACTAGGCTATCAGCCCAAGGGCCTAAGTAAGCCTAGCCAACAAGGTTCCCTGACTTTCGCCACCCAAGCAAATTATTTTCCTGTGGCCCTGTCGAGCAGAGCCACAGAAGTGATCCCTGGGGTGAATTTCCTATTTCCCATCTACTCATCAAGATTTTTCTTGAAGAGTGCTAATGAGGAGCTCTGTTTGACATAGATTGGCACCTTGTTCCAGAGCATGGGAAGTTTCTGGAACAGGAATCTATCCCTCTAGCATGTTCTGTTTATTGTGGTGACAAGGTTTAGGTCCCTAAAGCACATAGCTCTGAGGGCTTGGGATTTCTTTAGGTGGAGCATGTCTAACAGCTCTGGGTTTGACATAGCTTTGTATGTTAGGCAGAGATCACCTCGGAGTAGGCAATATGCTATGGAGTAAAGCTGGAGGTTTTGAGACGGTCAGCATAGGGCATCTGTTTGAGGCCAGTAATCCTCTTTGTGAGGTACTTCTGCAGCCTTTCCAGCAGTTGCAGATGTCTTGTGAGGTACATTCCAAAAGGGGCATTGTACTCTATAATGGGTCTAATGAGTGATGACTAGAGGGGAACAATGACCTCTTTTTTCCTGGATGAGAACCCTTTTGTGATGAGGTGTGGTACATAAAAGGACTTCCTGACCACTGTGGTGATGTGATTATCAAAGGAGAGACTACTGTCCACCTGGGTCCCAAGGTCTCTTATCACACTTTAGGTGTTAAGTAGACTGCCGCCTATGTGGTAGTTCATGGGTGCAGAGTTTTTACCAAAGGGGATGACAGTGCACTTCTTGGCATTGAACTTGAGGCCATGGCTCTGACACCAGGTGTCTATCTTGGTGAGGCCCTTCTGTAGGATGTCCACATTGTTTGGGAACTCGATTATGGATCCTAAATTGCAGTCATTTGTGAACTTTGTTAGCCAGAGACCTTCTGTGCTAGCCTGTACTTCAGAGAAGTAGATACCAAACAGGAGAGGACCCAGGACTGAACCCTGTGGTACTCCACTTGTCACTGGTTTGAAGTTGGATGTGGAGTCTGCAACTTTTACAGTGCCAGATCTGTCAGTGAGCCAGTTGGCAACCCATCTTGTGATGTAGGGATTTATACCTAATTTAGTGAGTTTATCTATAATTCCAGAATGGGGGATGGTGTTGAAAGCCTTGACAAGGTCAAGTTAGGCTGTGTGAACCACCTTACCCTCATCTACAGCTTTAGTGAGTGTTTCAAAGATCAGGTTCAGGAGACATGGTCTGCCTTTCACAAACCCAAACTGGGTGGGGTTCAGAGTTTGGAGGTTACCAATGTCTTTGTTTATAAGTTCCAAGATGATACGTTTCATGGCTTTGCAGACCAGTCTCATTAGGCTAATAGGGTGATCATTTCCGGGGTCTGTGGTTGCTCCCCCTTTGTGGAGTGGGATAACTGTTGCTGTGCACCATTTAGTGGGCACAAAACCTGAAATGAGGCTATGATTGAACATGGTACGTAGGTGGGGAGCCAGTTCATTCTGAAGTTTGTGTACAATGCAGCCTGGGATGTTGTCTGGTCTCATGGATGCTGTGTTCTTGGCTTTAGAGATTGCAGTTTTTACCTGCATAGTTGTGATTACAGGAACTCTGCATTCTTCTGGTATAGATATAGGGCCTTTAGGGGTGAGAGGGGGTTAAAGTTAGCACTGAAACTATCTGCCAGGATGTTGGCAATATCAGTTGGTTCTGTAATTTTCATGCCATTGTGCTGTACCTCAGAGCAGATCTAGGTGTTGTCATTGAGATTCTTGACATAGCTATAGAATGCTTTGTGGTTGTACTTAGAATCATTGGTGATTTTTTTTTTCGTAACTAGCTTTGGAGGATTTTATGAGGGATCTCAGCTTCTTATTGAGGCTGACCAAGGAGCTCCTCCACTAGTGATTTTATTCTCTTCTGCAACAGTTTCTTCATTCTGTTGTAGAGTTTGTTTATGGCAGGGGACCACCAGATTGGCTTCCTTTTTTGTTAGATAGTGTCTTTGTTCTGTTAGGGATGGCACAATCCATGCACTCATGTAAGTGATTATCGAGTGCATTTGTGTAGAATTCAGCAGTTGTAACAGTATTGTCCATCTGCATGGGTGTCATGAAGTTCGTCACTTCTGTCTTAAGAAGCATGAAGTTGGCTTTGGAGAAGTTTTTTACTGTTGTTTCCTTAATGGGGGGTGGGGGCAGGATGTGGATATCTAGGGTGATTAGCTTTTGGTCAGATCTGACCAATGAGGAGATGACCTCAGGTGTGGAACACCAGTCGCTCTTGTTGGTAATGACTAAGTCTAGGATATTGTTGCCCTTGGTGGAGGTGTGGATAAGTTGATCCAAGGCACTGGAATTTATGAATTCCAGAAAGCATTGCACGGAGTTGGTACATCAGTAGTTTTCCCAGTTAATGGTGGGGTAGTTGAAATTGCCCATTATTAGGGTGTTTGGTTGAACCCTAATATTTTCCAGTATATCAAGAAAAGAGGAGTGGGAATCCTGGGGCATGGCGGGGGACCTGTAACAAGCTACAATTTGGATTGCAGTTTTGCCCAGTTAGTTGCATTTGAATAATCTGGGATGCATTATGCTGAGCAACTAGCCTGGAGGTGTGGATATCCTTAATGAATATGGACACACCTCAGCCTTTAGTGTTCTGGTCCAGGTTTTATGGCTGAAAGGTGTGGTATGAATTATAGCCTGGTAATGCAGGGGTGCTCTCTGGAGCCTTGCACCAGGTCTCAGTCACTGCACAGATATCGATGTTCTCCATTTTAAGGAGCACCTTGAGTTAGTGCATTTTGAGGTTTAGACTTCTAGCACTGAGTAACATTACCCTCAGTTTTTGCTTGCCTGTACCTGTTACGGTGATGAATTTGTCATTTGAACCTTGCCTAAAAAAGGCACTATAGGGGTGGCAAGAGCCGTAGCCAGTAACCAGAATCCTAGGGGCGACAGATGCAGGTCATCTCTTGCAAAGCATCGGGGACTGTCAGCCATGTCATCCCAGGCAGACAGATACTGGATCCCCTTAGAATGACACCAGAAGCTTAGCCAGTTGTCGAAGTCAATCATTTTGTCCTTGTACTATGGTATCATTCTGGGCAATGCAGGATGCTACTCTGAGCTAGAGTCATACCTGCCTGGGCTACAAGATCGGAGAGCTCTTCCATGTCTCTTTCCATGTAGTCCAGGGAGGTATGTCTCAGGTCGTTCATACCAACATGAACAATGATAGAGTCATATTTGCACTTGTTGTGGAGTGACCTGAGTGCGTGGGTTATGTGTCAAATCCTGGAACCTGACAGGCAGCTGACAGTAACCTTCTACTTGTTTAGCCTGATGAGTGGGACGTCAGTGTGCCTGACTATAGAGTCACCTATGACTAGTGTGTTGGGTATGTTGTTTTGCCTTATGGACTGTGGGGTATGTGTCATTTGGGTTGTGTTGGCGGGATGGAGGTTGCTTGCATTTCTGCTTCGGAGGCCTCTGTTGCTTGGGCAGATTATTATTGAGAGCCTCCGTGAATGTTTTTGTCTTTCTATGTGTGGGTTTTGGTGGTGTAGGTTTAGTGGGACTATGTGATGAGTATGGTGTGGTGCAAGTGTTTAGCTTCTCCTCTTGACTGTCAGGTCCAGTCTTGGTTGCAGAGAGCTTTGCCTCCAGTTTGGCTAGATATGTGCATCTCTCACCGGTTGTAGTGTTGGGTGGTAGGAGGAGAGCATTGTCTTTGTACATGAGGCAATTGCTGCATTGCTTCAATATGCCCAGATTCATCAGGTAGAAAGGAAAATACACCGGGAGCTGACCCTTGGACATGCCTGAATAGGTACTAAAAAACTATATTCCTCTAGACAAGTGAGGAAAGTAAGTACAAAAACTGTTTTCCTATAGGCAAATGAGGAAAGTAAGTACAAAAACTGTTTCCTCTAGGCAAAAGAGTAAGATTGAGTGCTGTATTAATTTGTAGCATTTTTTAGTGCTTACAACTAGTTCTGAACAAGCGCTGAGCTCAAAGAAGCAGATTCAAGTGCTAAAACTAAGAAACAGGATAGTTCTAAGGGAAAAATAGAAGATCAGACTTTATGGTGCCAGGAATAGTTTAACCTTAGCTAAGCAGTGCTGTGTGATGCGCAAACTCACACAATCCCGTGCAAACACATGTTTTTAACTCAGAAAGTTGAAAGGGATAGAAATCAGCCCAAAACAGCCAATAAGGTACACTTTCAGAGCTGGAAACCACTCCTCTTGCAACAGACAGGCTGTTCAATGCTTACCACTCTCACTGATAAGCAGAAAGAGTTCCCTCTACCACAACAAGCTCAGGACAACTCAGAAACACAAAATAAAGTCCTGCAACCAGCAAATATGGGATCCGGACTATTCTAGTATAGGAAAAGTAGGGCAATGTGAAATTAAACAGAAAAATGCAATTTAACAATAAATATGCACAGAAAAGGCTATCACATTTGAGTGTGAAGCCCACAACACTAAATGCAGTTTAAATGATTAACGTTAAGCAGAAATCAAAGTGAACACACAGTAAAATGATTTAATGGTAAAATGCAGCAGAAATAATAATAGAACCACAGTAAAAACATGTTTTAAAGTACGGTAAGCAAAAACAGTCAAGAAAAAGACAAAAAGATACTTGTGATCAGCAAACAAGTATCCCTTTCTCATTTCTGTGTAGTAGTCTGCAAGACACCTAAACATGATCCACTGAGCAAAAAGAAGTGCAAACCCAGGCAAACACAGGTTTTTAACTCAGAATGTTGAAAGGGATAGAAATCAGCCCAAAACGGCCAATAAGGTACAATTTCAGAGCTGGAAACCACTCATCCTGCGACAGATAGGCTGTTCAATGCTTACCACTCTCACTGAGAAGCAAAAATACTTCCCTCTTCCATAACAAGGTCTGGACAACTGAGAAACACAAAATAAAGTACTGAAACTGGCAAATCTGGACTCCGGACTATTTTAGTATAGGAAAAGGTGGGAAATGAACAAAACGGATAGTATTTTTTTTTGTGAAATTAAACAGAAAAATGCAATTTAACAGTAAATATGCACGGAAAAGGCTATTGCACTTGAGTGTGAAGCCTGCAACAGTACGTGCAGTTTAAATGACTAACTTTAAGCAGAAATCAAAGTGCACACACACAGTAAAACAATTTAACAGTAAAATGCAGCAAAAATAATAATAGAACCACATTAAAAATGGCTCTTTAAAGTGCGGTAAGCAATAACAGTCAAGAAAAAGCCAAAAAAATACTTAGGATTAGCAAAAAGTCTTTCCTTCTCATTTCTGGTGCTGCAGTAGTCTGCAGGATCCCCAAATAGCATCTGCTGAGCTAAAACAAGTGCAAACCTGTGCAAACACAGGTTTGTAACTCAGAAAGTTGAAAGGGGATGAAATCAGCCCAAAATGGCCAATAAGGTACAATTTCAGAGCCAAAACCACACCTCTTGTGACAGATAGGCTACTCAATGCTTACCACTCTCACTGATAAGCAGAAAGACTTTCCTCTACCACAAGAAGGTCTGGACAACTCATAAACACAAAATAAAGTCCTGAAACCAGCAAATCTGGGATCCAGATTATTTTAGTATAGGAAAATGTGGGAAACGAGCAAAACAGATAGCATTTTTTTTTGTGAAATTAAACAGAAAAATGTAACTTAACAGTAAACATGCACAAAAAAGGCTATTGTACTTGAGTGTGAAGCTTACAACAGTAAATTAAGTTTAAATGATTAACTTTAAGCAGAAATCAAAGTGCACACATAGTAAAATGATTTAACAGTAAAACGCAGCAGAAATAATAATAGAACCATGGTAAAAATGCCTCTTGAAGTGCGGTAAGCAAAAAGAGTCAAGAAAAAGCCAAAAAGATACTTAGGATCAGCAAAAAGTCTCTCTTTCTTGTTTCTGGTATTGTAGTAGTCTGCAGGAAGCCCAAACATGATCTGCCAAGCTAAAACAAGCACAAACCTGAGCAAACACGGGTTTTGAACTCAGAAAGTTAAAAGGAATCAAAATCAGCCCAAAATGGCCAATAAGGTACAATTTCAGAGCTTGAAACAACTCCTTTTGCGACAGATAGGCTGCTGGATGCTTACCACTCTAACTGATTCAACCACCCAAACATAGACTGGGAGTATTACTCTAGCTCCAACACCCTAGCCCAAAGGTTCCTAGAATTTATAAACTCAAATGCTATGGAACAACTTGTTACCACTCCCACAAGAAGGGAAAACATACTGGACCTGATCATCACCAACATGGGGACTCTATGCTCCAGACTAGAAGTGTATCCCTCACTGGTAAGATCAGACCATAAACTAATCTCACTGGATATTCACATCCCGACCCCACCCCCTGCCCAGAAAACCACAGTGAAAAACTTCTCTAAAGCAAATTTCACACTCCTCAAAACCAAGGTGGAATCCTTCAAAGCCCCCGGGCCTGTGGAAAATACGGCCCAGACCGCAGAATCCTTTATAAACGCATTCTATGAATACCTTCAGGAATGCATGGATCATGCTATCACAAATAAAACCAAGACCCAATCCTCCAAAGGCAGATGTCCTGTCTGGTGGACCCCAGCCATAAACAAACTATACAATAGAAGGAGGAAGCTACTAAATGATAGAGCAAAATCCCAAAAAGGGAAGGCATCACTGATCAGTATTAGCAACAAACTATGGGCACTCATAAAATTGTCTAAGGCCAGCTTCGAGAGAAAAATTGCACAGGACACTAAGGATAATCACAAGGCTTTCTTTAGTTATGTTAGGAACCTGGGTGGTAATTCCTAGATATGCTCAGAATTAGTCCAAAATGAGAAAAAATACACCGAACCCACAGACATTGCCAACATCCTAGCTGAGAGGTTCAACGCAAACTTCTCCCCCCCCTCCCCACCAAAAGGGCAAATATCTATCCCAGCAGAGTGCTGCCCCCCTGACATCTCAGATGCTCAGGTAAGAGCCGCCCTCTCCAAAGCAAAAAACACAGCATCAATGGGACCAGACAGTGTCCCGGGCTGCGTCCTACATGAACTCCAAGAAGAGCTAAACCCAAACATAAAACTACTGTTCAATCTCAGCCTTACTACAGGATATGTGCCCAAAGAGTGGCGTACAGCAACAGTGGTCCCTCTCCATAAAGGTGGTGCCTCAACAGATCCTGGAAACTATCACCCCATAAGCCTGACTAGCTTGGTCTGCAAAGCTATGGAAAGGATCATCATGGACCTCATAAATAAAGATATTGGGGACCTACAGACACTGGATCCTACCCAGTTCGGCTTTGTTAAGGGCAGATCCTGCCTCTTAAACCTGGTTGATTTCTTTGAAACAGTCACCAAGGCCATTGACGAGGGAAGGTGGTCCACACAGCCTACCTGGACCTCGCAAAAGCCTTCGATACAATACCCCACTGGCATTATAGATAAGCTCACCAGCTTAAATATAAACCCCTATGCCACTAGATGGATTGCAAACTGGCTCAAGGACAGAACCCACATGGTTAGAATTGCTGGAGCCATGTCAGACTCCAAACCAGTTACAAGTGGTGTCCCACAAGGCTCAGTCCTGGGACCTCTCTTTTTCGGTATATATTTCTCGGAGGTACAGGCCAACACGGAAGGACTGTGGCTGACCAAGTTCACAGATGACTGCAAACTGGGCACCATAATCAACTCTCCAGCCGACACAAGCATCCTCCAAAAGGGCCTCATAGAAACAGACAACTGGTGCCAGAGCCATGGCCTCAAGCTAAATGCCAAAAAGTGTATAGTCATCCCCTTTGGCAAAAACAAAGTGCCCACAAATTACCACATAGGTGGTAATCCATTAAGTACAGAAGAAGTAATTAGGGACTTGGGGACCCAAGTTGATAGCAGTCTCTCATTTGACAACCACGTGGCCAAAGTGGTTAGAAAAACATTTTATATAGCCCACCTAATCATGAAGGGATTCACATCTAGATTAGGGGAGGCCATCGTGCCTCTTTTCTCATCCCTCATCAGGCCTATAATTGAGTAGAATGCCCCTTTTGGGATGTACCTTACCAGACACCTGCAGCAACTGGAAAGACCCCAAAAGTACCTCACCAAGAGGATCAAAGGGCTCAAACAGATGCCATATGCTGCCCAGGTAAAGCAACTCCAGCTCTACTCAGTGGCATACCACCTGTTCAGAGGCGATCTGTGCCTGACATATAAAGCCATGTCCAACCCGGAATTAATGGACATGCTGCACCTCAGAAAATCCAAATCCCATCGAGCTACGCGCTCGAGAGATTTGAACCTCAGCACTGAAATAAATAGGACATGCTGGAGGGACAGATTCATAACCCAGAGGCTCCCTTCACTCTGGAATAAAATCCCAGTCCAGGTTAGGCAGACTCCCTCATTGACTCTCTTCAAGAGGAATCTTGATGAGTGGATGGGAGATTGTAGGTTTACCCCGGTTATCACTTCTGTGTCACTGTTAGACAGAGGCACAGTATACTAACCTCGAAAAAGGGCATAGCAAAATAAATTTAAAATGGGTGGCGAAAGCCAAACACATTCTGGCTAGGCTTATAAATGCCCTAGGCAGATAGCCTAGTATGAACCTATGAACCTATGAACCTATGATAAGCAGAAAGACTTCCCTCTACCACAAGAAGGTCTGGACAACACAGAAACACAAAATAACGTCCTGAAACCAGCAAATCTGGGATCCAGACTATTCTAGTGTAGGAAAAGGTCGGAAATGAGCAAAAACAGATAGTATGGGTTTTTTTGTGAAATTAAACAGAAAAATGCAATTTAAGAGTAAATATGCACAGAAAAGACTAGCACACTTGAGTGTGAAGCCTACAGCAGTAAAAGCAGTTTAAATGATAAACTTTAAGCAGAAATCAAAGTGCACACACAGTAAAATGATTTAGCAGTAAAATGCAGCAGAAATAATACTAGAACCACAGTAAAAATGGCTCTTAAAGTGCGGTAAACAAAAACAGTCAAGAAAAAGCCAAAAAGATACTTAAGATTAGCAAAAAGTCTCTTTCTTATTTCCGGTGTTGTAGTAGTCTGCAGGAAGCCCAAACAGGATCTGCTGAGCTAAAACAAGCGCAAACCCATGCAAATATGTTTTTTTTACTCAAAAAGTTGAAAGGGATAGAAATCAGTCCAAAACGGCCAATAAGGTACAATTTTAGAGCTGGAATCCACTCCTCTTGTGACAGATATACTGCTCAGTGCTTACCACTCTCACTGATAAGCAAAAAGACTTTTATCTAGCACAACAAGGTCTGGACAACTCATAAACACAAAATAAAGTCCTGAAACCAGCAAATCTGGGATCCAGATTATTTTAGTATAGGAAAAGGTGGGAAACAAGAAAAACAGATAGTATTTATTTTACTTTTTTTGTGAAATTAAACAGAAAAATGCAATTTAACAGTAAATATGCACAGAAAAGGGTATTGCACTTGAGTGTGAAGCCTACAACAGTAAATGCAGTTTAAATGATTAACTTTAAGCAGAAATCAAAGTGCATACACAGTAAAATTATTTAACAGTGAAATGCAGCAGAAATAATGATAGAACCACAGTAAAAATGGCTCTTAAAGTGCAGGGTGCTACAATCATTTGCAGGATGTCGAAACAGGTTCTTGCGAGCTAAAACAAGCGCAAACCCATGCAAACACAGGTTTTTAACTCAGAAAGTAAAAAGGATAGAAATCAGCCCACAACTCACAATAAGATACAATTTCAGAGCTGGAAACCACTCCTCCTGTTACAGATAGGCTGCTCAATGCTTACCACTCTCAGTGATAAGCAGAACGACTTCCCTCAGCAAGTTCTATACACCTCAGAAACACAAAATAAAGTCCTGAAAGCAGGAAATCTGGGATCTGGACTATTCTAGTATAGGAAAGGGTGGGGAAACGAGCAAAACAAATACTATTTTTTTTTTTTTTGTGAAATTAAACAGAAAAATGCAATTTAACAGTAAATATACCCAGAAAGGATGGGGTATTGCACTTGAGTGTAAAGCCTACAACAGTAAATGCAGTTTAAATGATTAACTAGAAATCAAAGTGCATACACAGTAAAACGATTTAACGTTAAAATGCAGCACAAATAATAAAAGAATCACAGTAAGAATGGCTGCTAAAGTGTGATAAGTAAAAACAGTCAGGAAAAAGCCAAAAAGATACTCAGGATCAGCAAAAAGTCTCTCTTTCTTGTTTCTGTTGCTGTAGTAGTCTGCAGGATGCCCAAACAGGATCCGCCGAGCTAAATGAAGTGCAAACACACGCAAGCACAGGTTTTTAACTCAGAAAGTTGAAAGGCATAGAAATCAGCCCAAAACAGCCAATAAGGTACAATTTCAGAGCTGGAAACCAATCCTCTTGCAACAGATAGGCTGGTCAATGCTTACCACTCTCACAGAGAAGCAAAAAGACTTCCGTCTACCACAACAAGGTCTGGACAACTCAGAAACACAAAATAAAGTGTTGAAACCAGCAAATCTGGGATCTGGACTATTCTAGTATAGGAAAAGGAAGGAAACCAGCAAAACAGATAGTATTTTTTTTTTGCGAAATTAAATAGAAAAATGCAATTTAAAATTAAATATGCACAGAAAAGTCTATTGCACTTGAGTGTGAAGCCTACAACAGTAAATGCAGTTTAAATGATTAACTTTAAGCAGAAATCAAAGTGCACTCAGCGTAAAATGATTTAACAGTAAACTGCAGCAGAAATAATAATAGAACCACAGTAAAAATGGCTCTTAAATTGCGGTAAGCAATAACAGTCAAGAAAAGCCAAAAAGATACTTAGAATCAGCAAAAAGTCTCTCTTTCTTGTCCCTGGGACTGTAGTAGTCTGTATGACATCCAAACAGGATCCGCAGAGCTTAAACAAGCACAAACCCATGCAAACATGGGTTTTGAACTCAGAAAGTTGAAAGGAATAGAAATCAGCCCAAAACGGTCAATAAAGTAAAATTTCAGAGCTGGAAACCACTCCTCTTGTGACAGATAGGCTGCTCAATGCTTACCAGTCACACTGATAAGCAGAAAGGCTTCATTCTACTACACTTCAGAAACACAAAATAAAGTCCTGAATGCAGGAAATCTGGGATCCGGACTATTCTACTATAGGAAAGAGTGGGAAATAAGCAAAACAGATAGCATTTTTTTTTTGTGAAATTAAACAGAAAAATGCAATTTAACAGTAAATATGCACAGGAAAGGGCTACTCTCACTGATAAGCAGAACGACTTCCCTCTACCACAAGAAGGTCTGGACAACTCAGAAACACAAACTAAAGTCCTGAAATCAGCAAATCTGGGATCAGGACTATTCTAGTATAGGAAAAGGTGTTTTTTTGTGAAATTAAAAAGAAAATTGCAATTTAAGAGTAAATATGCAGAGAAAAGGCTATCACACTTGAGTGTGAAGCCTACAACAGTAAAAGCAGTTTAAATGTTTAACTTTAAGGAGATATCAAAGTGCACACACCGTCAAATGATTTAACAGTAAAATGCAGCAGGCAGTTTCAGAGCTAGAAACCACTCTTCTTGTGACAGATAGGCTGCTCAATGCTTATCACTCTCACTGATAAGTAGAAAGACTTTCCTCTACTACAGTAAGGTCTGTACACCTTAGAAACACAAAATAAAGTCTTGAAAGCAGGAAATCTGGGATCCGGACTATTCTACTATAGGAAAAGGTGGGAAATGAGCAAAACAGATAGCATTTTTTTTGTGAAATTAAACAGAAAAATGCAATTAGACAGTAAATATACACAGAAAGGGCTATTGCACTTGAGTGTGAAGCCTACAACAGTAAATGCAGTTTAAATTATTAACTTTAAGCAGAAATCAAAGTGTACTCAGCGTAAAATGATTTAACAGTAAAATGCAGCAGAAGGAAATTCACCCCGGGGATCACCTCTGTGGCGCTGCTTGACAGTGGCACAGGAAAATTATTTTCTTGGGTGGCAAAAGCCAGGGTACCTTTTTGGCTGAGCTTGTATAGGCCCCAGGGCCGATAGCCTAGTACCTACCTATGAACCTAAATAATAATAGAACCACAGTAAAAATGGCTCTTAAAGTGTGGTAACCAAAAAAAGTCAAGAACAAGCCAAAAAGATACTTAGGATCAGCAAAAAGTCTCCCTTTCTTGTTTCTGATTGTGTGGTAGTCTGCAGGACACCATGACAAAGGCAATCATACATTTATATAAATTAAAACCATCCACACTGACACAATCCTAGCTGCAAGCATAGTTACAAGCATTATACATCACTTATAACCTACTCAATCATTTTCAGTCAAACATTACTTAGCTCATTTAAGTCCTGCCTTCTTTTAAACCTCACGTTTCCCCTGTATGTATTGTTCCTACAATTCCCATTTTTTCCTGTGTAGTTTGCTTCTACCATTTTCAAAAGATCTCAATTCCTTTTGTTTTATCTATGCTGCTATATTCACTACTTCTAGTTTAGCTGGTTTAGATTTTGATTTCCATTTTCTAGTAATTGCTTTTTTGGCAGCCAACATAATTAGACACAGCAAGGCCATACCATGTCCAGACAATTCCGATTCTGTATCATAGCTCAGAAAAATCATCACCCTATCACACCAATCGCCCACCCAGCATCTCCAACAGTGCATCCCACAGGTAATCCTTAAAGTCTGCCAACTCACTGCACTCCCTGAAAATATGTTCCCAGTTACCTCTTTTGACCCTGTCACAACTGCAACATTTGCTGTCAACCTGATGTAAAATTATCTGGAGTCTGCTTGAGGTATAAAAATGTCTATGTAAACATTTCCAAGCAAAAATCTTAAATCTTCTAGATTTTGTTGCATGTTTGCAAGACATACATATATCCTCCCATTGTTTCTTTGTGAATTGCTTATCCAGTTTTTCTTCCCAATGCTTTCTAACCTCCTCTGATTGATTGTTATAGTTATTATGCAATATTTTATATGCTGTACTAATTATTCTTTTCTAATGGCAGCTTCTGTTCTAGATTCAATTAAAAACTTTACCAGTGCTGATCTTCCATTTAGGACCCCCCTATTTCTTTCTCTTTGCCTATATTCTGATATCAATCCTTGATATGGAAGGTTATCTTTAACCTGCAGTCCAAATAAACTCTTAGCGTCTTCCCATTATATCATCTTTCCCTCTCTATAGTTATTTGCTCCAAATACAGTGGTCCCTTTCCCAGTTTTCTGCAATAAATTTCAACCCCCCTCTTGTCTATTGTCTATATCTCTAGTTGCAATCATCCTTATCAGTAGAATCTACTTTCTCCATTCCCCTGTTGGCTTAGTTCTGTGGATACTTTCTGCTATTTTATAGATATAGTATTCTATATGTTTATTGTTATTCTCCTTAAAGGTCTGCATCAAAAATCCCAGTCTCTCCTTGTTTCTTGAGTTCCTCCGCTGTTTCTTCAGCATCCCTTTCCACTTTGAATGATAGTTTTCTACTTGTACTATGTATAGGAGCCTTAACTGTGTAGCTCTGAAATACCCCTTCAAACTGGGTAATCCCAATCCGGCCTGTTTTACTGGAGGAATCAGCTTATCCCACTTGACTCTTACCGTCTCCCCCTCCCAGATAAAGTCCTTCAGCTCTTTATTAATTGCTATCCATAACTTTTCAGGTTGATACAAATATGCCTGACCTGTGTATAAGACTAATGGGACTAAAAACATTTTAACTGCTTGTGTCTTACTATCCATATAACAAAGCTTCCATTTTCTCGTTTTTTGTATTATGTTTTGTTTAGTCTCTTCACACATATCCTTAGCTACCACACCAGAATAATTTTTAATCCATAATCCTAAATGCTTCTGTGACACCTGTGCACTGGCCTAGTAATCAAGGACCCTCAATCCTCACCACTAACACCAGTGAAGGGCCTCCACATAGGGAGGATAACAAGTTCACATACAGTAAAGTACAATTTCCCTTAAGAGCACACAGAGATCACAGTCAGTCTGGGGCTGGTTTCTCTCTTTCACACCAGATCCCCAATAAGACTCCCCACTGGCATAGCTATAGGGTTCAGATCTCAGCTAAGTAGTCAAGCCAAAACCTCCAGTTCCCTTTCTGTCCAGCCAGCGCTTCATATCCCTGCTCAAGTAGCTGACGTACACACACACTTTGAGATTTGGTTTATATACAAACACACAGACATTCCTGGGGAAGGCTGGCACAGGTTCACTAGCTATGCCCCGGCTATAAATTAGTAATCCACAGCCACCAACTACTCTTATCAGCTATTAATAATAAATAATAAAAACTCAAGACACTACTCGTCAATTCAACATAGTGATAATAGAGAGTTCATAAATCACAGGAAAATACTTTAAAACAATATTGTAGGACAGTTTGGCATAAATATAGAAAACAGCTCAAGTAATCTGGCTGTATTTCTATCTATCTCTAAGAGAAATGCTAAGATCTAAATAACTTTACTTACAGAGCAAGGTACAGTGTTGGTGAGTTGTTAACATGTCTGAAGACAAATACAAAATTATATTCTTACTTTCTGAGATAGCACTTAAACTGGTAATACACATTACTGCTGCGTCATCTCAGATTACATCATTCTTGTTACCTCTACCTAGGTTTCCAGGCTCACAGAACGTAAAATTTAACATTTCGTTTTGTAATCTGCACCTGCCAGGAGGTCACAGCAATAAAAGACACTTTATATATGAAACCTAGTAATTATGTATGTCTTAAAACAATAGAAAGAATTTCTAGCTACAGAAATCCTGTCTCCAAGATTGAGATCAAACACAGTTGTAAAGTCCTTTACTTATCAGATTTCTTCCAGCAGGGTGCACTGTAGTTACATTCTTGAAGCTCAGAACACAACACAGTTTTCTTACATCTTTGAAACAAGCCTGTGGATCATATTAATATTTACAAGGACATAGAATTATTTACAGAATTCTATCTAGTTAGGCTGGCAACCTTCACAACTTCATTTTACCATGTCCCCATACATACGGATATTGTTTTACAAATTCATATGTGGGTACATGATTTATTGCTATTGCCTTTGTTTTAGCTTCATTCATTTTTTTATCCTGAAAAGATTTGAAACTGTATAAAATATCATCTGCAAACAGACCCAGATTTTCTTGACTACCATACCAATTATATCTTTGAATTTATGAGTCTCTTATTTGCCAGTGGTTCTAAACATAATATAAATAACAAAGGGGAAAGAGGATACCCCTACCTGGTTCCTCTGCTCAAGCAGAAATTATCAGAGAAGACCCCACCCACTTTAAATTTCACCTGCAATCCCTCATGTATCCTCCTAATCAACCATATATTTTTTTCAGGAAATGCAAATGCTTTCATTGCCTTGCACATAAAGTCCCAGCTTACTCTGTGAAATGCTTTGTTTGCATCAAGACCCAACAACAACAATGATATTTTCTTACATTCTGCTTCTCTTTGGATCATCAGTGTTCTGTTGATGTTGTCATATATTTGCCTTCCCACCACAAAGCTACACTGATCCATATCTATCAATCTTGGCATTACTTTTGCCATTCTTTTAGCCATTATAGATATGAATGCTTTATAATCACGGTTTAGTATTGAAATGGGCCTGTATGAAGCTGGATCTGATAGATCTTTAACCTCTTTAGTTATTACAGCTATCACTGGTTTCTTCCAGGATGCTGGTAATTCTCATCCTCTTAAAATACTGTTAAACAAAACCTTCCAGATCTTTATCAATTTTTCCTCCTAGCTTCCAAACGTCCACAGGAATACTATCT
Source organism: Protopterus annectens (assembly GCF_019279795.1). NCBI lineage: Eukaryota > Metazoa > Chordata > Ceratodontiformes > Protopteridae > Protopterus > Protopterus annectens. The sequence goes on along the minus strand of NC_056743.1, from coordinate 559,572,736 downwards.
ATTACTGGGGACTTTCCAGTAGATTGGTTTATACATCACAGTTTTTATCTCTTCTCCTTCTATCCTAACCATTAGTAATTGAGCCTCATCTACCTCTAACCTTTGTATATTTAATTTTTTCCATAAACATTTCCATTTGTAACTTTTCTTCATTTCTGTATGTCTCTGCGTTATACAGATTTTCATATAATTTCCAAAATATTTCTAATATCGCTACAGGCTCTCTTGTTACCTTCCTTGTTATAGGCCTCCTAAGCTTAGTGACAGCCACCAGAAACTTTCTGTTGCCTGAGTCATTGTGCTAAAAGTTTCTGTACTCCAATATTATTATCAAAAACAGTTGGTTAACAGCAATCTTTCTAAACTAGTGTATATTATCAGGGTAATCCCTTATTTATTTGCTTAGCATTATTCAGTTGATCCTCTTGTTCTGTGAGACTCCCCCATTCTGTAATACTTTAACATTTGTCAGTCCCTCTAAATAATTCTTGTTACTTCTTAACTATAACTCCCTTTCTTTTATTTCTACCCTATTTTTAAACTCCACCTTAATTTTATCCCACTCCCAAGCTATTCTTTCAGAAGTAATTTCTGTCTTCTTGAATAGCTCCTGAATAATCTCCACTATACATTCCTTAAATTTCTCTGTTTTCAACAGATAGGTGGGAAAGCACCAGTGTCTCATTTTTATTTCATTACCCTGTGTTTTGATTTTATTTATTATTAGTGCATGATCTGAAATAGTTATTGGGTGTATATCAAGACCTTCAATTAAATGCACATGTGCCTGTGCTTGTACTAAGTGCTAACTGGCTTTGTCTTATCTTTATAACTATCATTGCTGAGAAAACAACTTAATACTTTCAGAGAACATTATTTCCTAAACAGTTTCTGTCTTTTTTTATTTCCTCCAGACAATCACTCTCCACCAGGCTGTAACCAATTTCTCTTTATCTGATTGTTTCCATGGAAACATATGAACCAGACAGCCAATTTCTCATTATCAGATTGTCTCTGTGGAGACATGAGAACTAGACAGTCAATTTATCTTCTTCAGATTATTTCCATGGAGGCATGAGAGCCAGATATAGTATTGCTACTAAGCATAGATTCATTTGCTAGTAAAATGGTCAGATACAGAACTGCTACTAAGCATTCATTCATTTGCTAGAAAACAAGCCTCATAATATTCAATATTCTTTTTCATTTACTTGCTTTCTATTAAAACTTGTTACTAAATGAATCTAAGGTCCTTAATCTTGTCATCCCCCCATGAAAGGATGAGAAAAAGCACATTATTTTTTCTTTTGTCATGTTCTTTTAACCAGGCTTTTTTACATTAACGTGCCTACATTTCTTAAAACATAAGAAGAAAGAGAGAAGGATGGAAGAAAGGGGAAAAAAAGAACAGCAACACTTATTTATAGTCCCTATTACACTTAAACATAACTGAGAAAACTTTACTTTATAGCATGCAAAGAAAACCATACACCACAAAAATAGTATTATTACGAAAAAAAAATGTTTTCTTTACTTACAGTTAATGTTCACCTCTCTCTTTCCCTCCCCAAAGCATTTTTCTAAACAATAATGACATGAAGTAGAGCATATACTTTAGGGTCTCCCAAAAGTTCAGAGTATTCTGAAAAAGTCCAATATTTCAGATTTTCTTGTTCTGTCACATTTCACAAATGTAATTATTGCATTATAATCTCATTAAGTTACTGGTGTGATTACTATTCATCTTCATCTCCCAAATCTTGTCTCTGCCTCATTTCAAAGGTACTCTGAATTCTTCTAGTGAACTCTCATGGTCCCTTCCTTCTCTCTAACATTTTCTATTGAAACAGTGGAAAAGGCTTAACAGGTACAGTCACTCCAAGATCTTTATTGCCAGAAGATCAAGAAGCAGAATATCCTTCTGTTTCACAGCTCACTTTTTACTGAACAAATTTTTGTATTTCCTTCTTAGCATGTACTTCATCAAAATGATTTTGTCCCTGCAGGGAAGAGTACCATGAAGACATCTGTGTTCAGCAGTTTGAATCTCACACCTGCATCTCGACATTCCCTGAATAGTGCAATGAATTTACTCCTCTTCTGCCAGGTGTACAATGAGTAATCATTTTCCACAAACACTATTCTGTCTCCTACTTATAGTATTTTGTCCTTCTGCCACAGTTTTGTCAGAATCAACTTTTCTGCTAGTAGGATTGCAACTTTACTAGTAAACATATAGGTTGCTTTCTCATAGACAGGTTTAGAGCATACACACAATGTGCCCTTTCAATTAACAACTCCTGCTGCGGAATACCAGTCCAGTTCCTTATTTGTGTTCATTTGTGCTTTCATAAAATGAATGTGGTCTGTTCCTTCCAGCTTCTATGGTATAGTTGAAAATATCAGGTTTTCCCTACATGCTCTGTCCTCTAATCCTATTATTTTTTTAAACATCTCTTCCTGAGCAATTTCATATGACAGCTTTTTCTTTGTTTCAGCCTCTGATTTTTGCAGCTTGATCACCTCATCTGAATTTATGTTTAAAGCTTCTTACATTTTTCCAGCCTTTTGTTGTTTGTGTTGATGTACTCCATAGGTGTTTTGTTTATTTTAACCAGTCTGTGTGCAGTTGTCTTTTATCTTCATGTAGGTTACTGGAAGTCATGTCTGGAGGTTGCACTGCTTTTTGCTGAACAGCTGCAGAACTTTCCTCAATCAGTGTTTCTTCCTCATTTTTGTAGCTTATTTTTCCAAGGTGCTCTGTATTTCTTTTTTTTTCTGGCATCCAGGCAATACACTTATTATCCAGTTACTGAAATTTACCCATAAACACAGACATCTACTGGCTTTCTTTGAGTTTATGTTTTCACACTGGGAGAACTAGTGTTAAGCTGTTACTCAATGTGCATCCATCTTGAGCTGTTGCCTTTGTGAATTTCTAGTTGAACAATACCATTTCAAGTGATATAGTTTTGATCAGACATAGTAGACTCTTCTTCTTAACCCTTCTACATCTACCACATGCCTTCTTGACTACCTCAGAGGCTTCTGTTAGTCCATTACAGGAATCCACAAAACCTTCTCTCTGTAAAGAAAGCTCCACAACTCTCTTTGAAAAGCTGTACCTTTGGAGATCCAGAAAGTAGCTAGGCTCTACAATCTGCTGTCTGTGTCCCCCTTCTTCCATGTCCTTCCTGTACACATGATCCCCCCATATCTCCCTCTTGTGTTGTTATGCACCGATAGCATGGTGCTCTTTTGTTTTTGGTCACTAGTGAGCAGACCTCAAGCTGCTGTTTTTTGGGTCATATCCCTTCCATTCTATCCCATGCTTCCTTTTGGTATCTTTTCACTGGACACCTTCTAGCAGCCCAATGTTTCTATTCTTGTTTAGCCTCTAAAACAGCACACTGGTGTGCTCCGTCCAGGCCCCTGCAGAGTAGGAGCATTATCTATTTGTTTCTAATCTCTCTCCACCTGAGGATACAGCTCCTTCTTTCTGTCTGCTACTGCTGCTACTTTACAACACTTCTGGTTGTCCAGTCCAGTTTTAAGCAATTCATACTCTAAGAGCCTTTACTTACTCTGTTGATATCAGTTCCACTCCCACTCCGATTGACACCAGACCAGAGTTGTTTGACTCAAGTGCACTACTTTCAGTTTGCCTACATTGAACATCACCTACCACTTTCCTGCCCACCTGGTCAGCTTTTTAAAATCCCACCTGTCATTATGTCACACAAAGAGCACCCAGACTTGATGTTTTGTGCTATTAATAATGGCACTAGACAGAGACATTCAGAGTTATAATGCAGATTTAATTTCAGAGAAAATGGCATCATAGTCAGAAGTTAGTTATTATCACAGATCCTCTCAGTTCCTCGCCATCCTTTCAGTGCATTATGGGTAATAAATAGCCTTAAAGGCACAACAGCTTTCATACATATTCCCATGTATACATGCCTTTAAAGATATACATACTGTTATTAATACACTTTCTTTGACTCTGCACACCATCCATTGCTGATGAACCTGTAATCTTTGCATTGTAGCAAAGAGGCTAATCCTTTCCTTTGTTAGAAATCTGTGAGACAAAGACAGTGAAGAATACTGAACCCATTACTGACTCCTGAGGTATTCTTCTATTTACTTTCTTTCTTTATATTGTTTTTCTCACCACAACTCTCTGTGCCATACCCTGCAACCATACATGCATCCATTTTTTTAGTCTTTGTCCTGTCCCCAGCCATCCAGGTTTCCTATCAATTGCTTATGTGGGACCAAGACAAAGTCCTTGCTGAACTCCACTTACAGTATATTTACTGGTGCTCCCCCACCAAGTTCTTCTGTAAAATGGAACAAAAACTGAAAACTCTGTCAAGTTCTTCTGTAAAACAGTGATAGAAATGGGTCCCCTACCAAGTTCCACTGTTACCCATTCATAAAACTGAGTCTCCTTCCAAGTTTCTCTGTAACCCAATCATAAAACTGAGTTCCCTGTCACATTCACCTTTAACTCAGTCATAACCCTCAGGCCTGTGGCAAGTTCTCATGTAACCCCATTGCAAAACTGACTCAGGATTGATTGACATTTGCTTCTGGGCATGACATCACACTATTATTTGTCCTGAGCATTATTGATATGAAGAATGCTACCTACCTTTCCCCCATAATTATCTCTATGTCTTCAACAGTTAGTACTGTTAAGTCAACAGCCCTCTAGTTCCACAAGAGTTTGTGCTCCCCCTGCTGTACAAGGGTACTTAACTTGCTGTCAGTCCTCAGGCACTATTTCTTTAGCCAGGGGTCTGATGGAGATCTCTGTCATGGTATCCAACAGAACACTGACCAGATTTCTAAGACTTCTAAGAAGCATTCCATCATTTTATTTTACCCTCCCTGAAGACTGCTGTTTTCCTTTCCACCTCATGCATGCCTATCCTCATGTTTGTAGACTATTCTCTCCACTCTGTTCTGTTCCTCTGCAAGGATGGCACCCACTTCTTCCTTTCTTTTGTATAGAATGAAACAAAATATTCATGTAACTCAGCTCTGTGATCTCCCCTCCATCTTTGCTCAGTCTTCCCTTTTTCCACACAGTTATTCCTCTGAAGTAATGTGACAAACTCCCTGTTATTCGTAATTTTCCCAGAAGTAGTATATCAAACCAGAATACTATTCAGCCTTCCACATGTCTTGTCTGTAGAAAATATCTGAATAATTTAATTTTCCCATTCTGACCTCTCATTGTCATATTCCCTGAAGTGGTATAATATAGATAATCCCCAGAATACATATGTAGCCACTCAGTTCCCCATGCTTGTGGACTCAAGTATTATTCACGTTTAGGGTAGACTTACTCTACTGCCTTTCTGACCCTTGAATGAAGTAAAGATACATGTTTTATGAAGAGCAATCCCTCCACCTCCCCCAAACTGAGGATTATCAATAACTATTGGTCATTTCCTTTGTAGATCCATCACTAACCTGAACGCTGTGCTTAAATATTGATATTACTCAAGGATTGTTTGCCACCTTTCTTAGTGAAATAAGTAATTACTGTCAGTAAAGGTTGGAGGTCAGGCTTATATAACTCTTCCACTGTGAAGTAACAGGCAGTATTTATCAATACTGTATGAATGCCATGTGAATACACTGTCTTATGGTAAAAACAAAAATGGGCTATAAGAATACCATTCATTGCTTGGTAAGAAATACTGATGTATATATATGGACCAAAGGGATTTCTTATGTTTTCTGGGAATAGACAAATATTGGCCATAGAGATGATGAATGTCCCAATTATTGCCACTTGGAATGAAATATTTTTGTATTGAGTAGGTAAAAGCACTTCTGCATGTCTGCTTGCTTTTGTACACTACTCCACTATGTTACTGAAAATTCCATTACACTTTAAGACCTTGTACCATTTTATAAAATTGAGTAGAACCCCAGACAATTATACTGTCAAAATGACTTTTAAAGTCTAATCAGGCCTTGTTTAAATTTGCACTAGGAAAAATTTAATTTAGTTTGGAAGATGGCTACATTTTTCTAGTCATTGTTTGGAGACTTATTGCTCAACACATTATTTGGAATTAATGAATATGAGAAACAGCTGCAATACTTTTCCTCAGTACTAAACCACATTTTTTTCAAACTTTTCATAGGTCCTTCCAAAAAATAACAGCTCTGGTAATCTTGCTACAGTGACACTGGAAGAAGACATAACAGTGACCAAGTCTGAAATCCAGACACCAAAGAATGGAGTAGGAAGTAAAAATGAGAGTCCAAGAAAAAGAACCCAGACTCTTCCCAACAGGAAGAGCTCAGTGATATCAACAGGAGAAAGGACAAGCTTAAGTAAAACAGATATTTTTAATAGTGACTTCTGGACCTCACCTCCTCCAGGTATAGCAAAAACAAAGTCAATGAATACTGTTGCACCTGTAGAAGGTCATAAAAGAGCCCTGTCTGAAGACTTTTTTAAATTTCTTGATCACCAGCGGACATCTACTGTTAACAGTAATTCAGTATCAGTTTTATCAAAAAGTGTACTGGATAGTGCAACTGATGGCACTTCAGTGACAGCAGGTAAAGCAAGTAGTACATGTCAAACATCCGAACAAGACTCTTTAAAAAATAGTACACATGTTACCCCTTTGCAAAACCAGACAGATGGAGGTAAAGAAACTGTACCTGATAACCAAGATCTGAGTAAGGAAAGTCGAGATTCACTTCAAAACATGGTTATAGACTTAATGAAGGAACTCCAAATGCAAAAGAAAAACTATAAAGAGCATATTAAAAGGTAAAACTTTTCATGCTATGATCTTAAATAATGGATGAATGTATAGGTAGATCAAATACTGATTTATTTATACTGCTGTTTATCTAGAAATTCCTTTTAGTGTCTATAAAATTATTTAGCAATAATCTATGACTAGGGATTAGTTTTACAGGATTTACCCATAGATGGCATAGTTTGACTACAAGGGCAAAGCCCGAGGAATTAAACAAAGCCTTCTCTGGGTAAATCCTGATGTGCCCACACACAGCAGTGGATTATTGCTATTATACAATGATGTTATTTAAGAAATAAATTGCTTACCTTTCTTAAATAATGTCATTTTTTGATGCACTTTTGGCTTCTTCCACCATAAGTCAGGCACACCCACACATATGCACAGTACATCAGTGAATAATACTAGACACAACAGACAAGAGTGCAGCTTCTCCACTGTGGTCTCTCTCTCTCTCTCTCTTTCTCTTTCTCTCTATGTTTTTTTTAATACTTTCAGCTTATCTCTCAGATTCTGTGCTCAAGAATTCTGGACAAAGCCAAAAAATAATGTTGGGAAAATGAAGTATGAAACCCTATCATTATTGGTGGACTGTAATCTTCAATGATTCACCACAATCTGTAGGAAGGGTAAAAAAAATTATAAGGGACAGGGCAAAAATATGAGGAAAACCAGGGACATTCTGTAGAACTCTGGATATTTGGTAGGATTGGTTACTATGGTAACTGACAGTACAGTGAGTCATACTGCCAGTAACCATGATTCTCAAGTGTCCATAGTTTTGCAGAACATCCTTGAATTTTCACTTATGTTGCTGTTGGAGTTATTAAGAATATCCCAATAGAAAGACCATCCACTCAACAAGACTTCAGATGCCTGCCATTTTTCTCTCGGGATCTGGCTGATTTACAGTGGGCACACAAATTGGTCTGTCCAGCCAGTATCCACATTTTAGAATAATAATAATAATAGTAATGATAATAATGACCCTTTATTGTATAATGTCTGCTTTTTAACCAGGTAAGACCCACTATACACAACTGCCTGTTTCCTAAGTTAGATAAGAAGTTTTGATCTTTTTGAATTAGTTATTCAATATCACAGAACACAAAAGTGGGATTATTGGATTAATTTACAGCTCAACAATGTAGTGGTCATTTGTGCTTTAATTTTATTTTGTTTATCTTATAACCCTGAACTGGAGTGATGGATGAATATTTTTTTGCAGGTAGGCTTAATGGGTCCACTTTCAATGACTTTCTAGTATCTATAAATAATAAAATAAATTCATCTCAGCATGTTTGGCACAAATACAAATGTTCAGCTTGGTTAAGCTACACTGTGTAAGTATAATCTTACAAATTTGACCTAGTAGTTGTCTATTTATTTATTTATTATTTATTTATTATTTACCTTTAGATTGCCACATACCATACATAAAAATAATTACAGGGTCAGAATGAAAGGAAAATATAAGACTTCTGACCATTAGTTAGGACAGTAACTGGTCTGAGTTAAAAGATATCAGTTTTTAATTTATGTAGCTGCTGGATGTTTTCTTTCTGTTTGGAGAAAATTATCTGGGTAATGTGCTGTACCAGGAAATTACATAACTCTAGTCCATATAATGCAGAAAAAAATTGGGGTGATTTCTAGGTGATTGCAAGAGGTGTACTAAGAAAATATGTTGTTGTAACTGAACTACAGAATACAGAAATTTGTGTTTTGGGCTGCAAGGTTTGACAAAGTGCTGGGCATTGTTTGAGCTAGAGAAACAAACATATCAATGGCTGCTAATCGGGTGAGGAAGTATAACAAGTATATCAATAGCTAATGGTGATTGGGTAAGGAAGTATAACAAACTTATCAATAGCTAATGATGATTGGGCAAGGAAGTATAACATACATATCAATAGCTAATCGTGATTGGTTAAGGAAATATAACACACTTATCAATAGCTAATGGCGATTGGGTAAGAAAGTGTTCTGGGATGGTTCTAGCTTTGGATAAGGTTAAGCAGCAGTGTTCACTGCACTGGAAGTGCACATAAACTAGAAACATTTATTTAGGAACTTTTGAAATTTCTTATAATTGTTTGCAAAATTAATGATAACTGCAAGTGAGCACATTATATACAGCATGATGTGCCCTATGCTAGGAGATTCTTAGTGTTTTTAGAACCTTATATTAAAAAAAGAAATAGTATTTTCACTAATGCTAGCAACACAGATACAGTGTAAGTGATGCATGTTTTGAAAGACAGAATTACATGTATCTCATAATCAAGAATTGGAGTATCCCAAAATAGTCATATTGATAAACACCTTTGAAAAAGTTTTCTGTGTTGGTTGGAATTTGTTGGACTAAACTGATCATAGCCAGTTTTTCAGTGTTCCAAGAAAAATGTGTTTGGTTTTAGAGACTCTTATAGTAAGATTCACTAATAAGAATTCATGGTAGAAATTATGTACATTTAGACTGAGGTCATTGTGTACAGACTACTGGTCATGATTTGATGACAGTCTTAATAGATCTGCATGAAAAAGTAGTCACTACTGGGTAATACATTTGATATGCTTTTATTGAACAGAGTAAAGAGTATAGGGCCAAGAAAAGAGAGCTGGCAGATTTCAATCAATAGTGGATTTGGGGGAACAGATAGGAAACATATGGAATAGTCTTGCAGGCAGTGTTCAAGCTATGTAAATCTAAAAGACGGGACTTGGAATAGTTTTTGGTGGGAGATGGTGTCAAAAAATGCTTACTAGATCAGGGAAAACTGCCCTGACTGTTCATACTTTTTTAAATGTGTCTTTTGAATAATAGTAGGGTAGATTGAAAATTGTGACCTTTACAGGCTTTTACAAAGTGAGTTATTAGTATGTAGGTTACTATAAAACTGCATTTTGTTGTATTATTTAGAACAAGGAAGTGGAATGGAATAGATTTGGTGATAGGGAATTGGTAATTTTTATTACAGTTATAATTGTTGCTGATTTCCCCTATTTGGAAAAGACCTCCATCTTCAAGGAAATATTAACAATATAGTATAGTGTGATTGCTATGAACATGCTGCACACATGTAGAAATTTTAGGTACAGCCCATGTATACCTGCTGATCATAAGGCCAAATAGATCTGATCCACTTATTTACATTAAAGAGTGGGTCTGTTATAAAGTTTATTGATGTAGATGGAATATGCGATATTGCAAGAACAAGGTCAGAATGAGTTGCAGAAATGGGGTATCACTTAATAACTATGATTGCAAAGAGTTAAGTTAAATTTGCAGTGATATCTGAAGGCGTGATTATTTGAGGACTGAAACTACAAGGGGTAGATGAGTGAGCCTGTGATCATTAAGGGGCAGATGAGTGAGCCTGTGATAATTTCCCACTGACTTATTTTTAGCTTTTTACCAAAGTTATTTGTGTTTTTGGTCATTGTGGTCAGCTTAGTTTTTACACATGCACACTTAATTTTGTTTTACTTGTTCTTGTTACAGGTGCGTTAAATTTCACGTAGCTGTTCCAGGTTTTAGGGTTATTGCTGGTGTTGTTTTGGGTCTAAAAGCATTATTATCTTTGTCTATTTCCTAACTTTGAATGGAAACCAGGAGACTTGAACTGTTTACTTTGAATGACCTTGAATGAAAAATACTTCGACAGTCAGACAAACATTTCCAATGTACTGTAAATGTCTGATATATGCGTGTGTCTAAAAGGTTTATTGTGGTTGTGCATTTGAGGAATAATGTTTATAGTAAGGTATGTTTGAGATGCATTTTGGTATTTTTTAATGAATAGAGCATCTAACTGTCTTTGTGATTGCACTAGTTAGGAAGGTAGTGGTCATATGGTTGGGTCAGTATAGGTCTTTTTTGGAGTGAATTTAGTCCTACTCTTTTAGGTGACATGATAGGCTTTGTACAGAAAAGGTAATATGTGTGCTATTGTAGGGCTGGTAATATGGTTTCAAAAGTTTTTTTGTCCCCAAAAAGAGGAAGACATACCACGGTGTGATAGAGACTGTATGATGCATGGTTAGCTATGAATCTGTGACTGAATAGTTCCCATAGATAGTTTTATTTTTGTGAGAAATTAATTAACTGGTGAATGCTGTAGGTAGTAAAAGATAAACAAGTGATGGCTGTCAGTGTGGAATATCAGTTGTGATTGAAGTCTAAGGAGGATTAAGTTATTCTTGAGCATGTGAGGAATCATTTTTAGTATGATGATTTTAAGTCATTATTGATTGTGACTTACACATTAAAACACTTAGTCTAAGTTATTAAGTTTATTGAGATGACTAATAAATCAGACTTCATATCTTTGCTTATTAGTAGTAATAATGCTTTAGTACATTTCCTGGGTACATGTTTTGGTAGGCTATATATTGTAAAGTGAAGTTGGCAGTAGGGATTAAAAAAAAGAACCAAAATCAGAAATGATTATTATGTTCGTTGGATGCCCAAGCTTCAACTATGTGCAACTTGTGTTATGATCTTGCATCATTAAGGTAGACTATTTTTAAAACATTTTTTTCCTTGGGGAAGGTGGCCTTTGGATCAAAGTTACAGTGAAGTTTACTGATAGCAACCGCAAATGCTAAGATGGGTCAAACTACTATTTTTGGTGATGTTTTTAGTTCTGAGGTGCTGTTGCTGAGAAGAGCTCAGGTGGTAATAGTTTAGATTTGCAAGGTAAGTGCTGATAAGACAATAATGTATGAGTTTGTGTGATAGTGATGAAGTCTGACTTTGATATTTGTAATGAACTGTAAATGACTGATGTATGCTTCTGACTTAAAGGTATATTGGAATTGTGCAGTTGAGAAGTATTATTTATAGTAGGGAATTCTGAGATACATTTTGGTATTTTTGAATGAATACGAAAGCTAATTGCCATTATGATTGTATTAGTTAGCTAGGTAATGGTCATATGGTTTTATCAGGTGTTGTGTAATGCTTACTGGTATGGTATTTAAGTATTTGTACTAGGAGATAGTAGGAATGTGAGTAGATTGGAAGATGAATGCTGGGCACAAATAAAAAATTAGATGGCATACATGCACTAGTTTAAGAGTTAAATTATTTAGTGATTTAAACCAGATTTGCATCATATATAAGTAATTTAAAATAATTTGCAGGATGTCAGCACTACACAGGGAATTTAAAACTTTTTAGTATGAGTATGTAGCTCATATTGTTAGATTTGCATCAAAGGGTACTGTGGAGCGATATTGTAATGCATTACATGCTCCCACTGTTTAGGTATAACGTAAGTACTTCTGTTGTAAAAAGAAAGCAAAACAAAACAAAAAATAACTAAATAAAATGGTATGTCTATATCTATCTATATCTATATTTATATCTTACAGATCAAAAAACAGCTACGTGTCTGAAGTATACAGTCCAAAGCCAAAAAAAGACTGACTTTCACACACACACACACACACAAACATATATATACACTCACACACACACACACACACACACACACACACACACACACACGCACATATATATATATATATATATATATATATATATATATATATATATATAAATGAAGTAAAAAAGAAAAAAACAAACTGTAAATTAAAAAGCGAGTGTCCAAAAGTCCAACAGACCACAAAAAACAGTCCTTAACGCTGGTTTTATTTGTTATAAAAAAGCGTTTTCGCTACTAGAAGTCGCAGCTTCTTCAGAGGTAAAAATTCTTTAATCAAACACAAACCGTGATTTAAAACTATTTAAATGGTACAGCAGGAAGTGACATAGAAAACGTCACAGTTGTTAATACAACAATAAATTCAACTAAATTAAAACACACAGACTTAGTAAATTATGTATGTGAAGAGTTCCTATATTTATGTTAATTGTGTACTAAAAAATGTATACTCAAAAATCATAATTTTTATATGTGCAAATTAAAAGTTAGAATGCCCCTATTTTGAAAGGTAAATAATTAAAAAGAAATAGGTTATTAAAAAAATAACTATTACATAACTTTTAAAGAAAAGTTGGAAGTTATAAGGAGTAACTTCATACTTTAGGACAGCTCAAATGTTACAGTTCTCAGTGGTTAGAAGTTATCTTAAGTAACTTCGTAACTTAAGAACAGCTGCAATGTTACAATTCTCATTTAGACCGGGAGCTCTGAATGCATCAAGCTTAAGTTGCAACTGTGAATGTCGGTAGTGAGGCTACTTTTTCCCTATCCGAATGGATGGGGTACACTGGTTCTTTTTCTTTTCCAGACACTGGTGATTTAAATAATGTGGGTCCAGATGGGGGCCGTCAGGTAACTCGAGGTGAATGTATAACTGAAAAGTTAAAAACTTTTGATAACAAGCTACTGAAATTGAAAAAGCTCCAGTTGGAGTCTGCATATTTTAAACAATGTTTAGCAGAGAACTTGATCCCTAAGGGATTAAGGAATAACTTTTCACCCTCGGGTATACTAAATGACAATCTTTTTTACAAAGACTTAAAGGCTCTTTTTCAAGAACAAGGAGTTCAGTTGCTTAATTTGTTAGTGAAACACTACCTTGTTCACATTAATTCTTTGACTGAAGAGATTAATACTTTGGACAATTCTATTAAACTGGACACAGACTTTTTACAGTTTAAATTTGATTACAACTGCACCTTTGTCAGTATTGATGCCCTTATGGTAAAACTCAAAACCAACAAAAACAAGAAACTTAATAGAGACAGGTATGCTTACCAGCACAATAAAGCTTACCCTAACCTTGACTTAAAAGTCGTTTCTAGTTCAACTTTTGGTGGCGAAAATTTCTCCACCACTCCAATTGGTGACACAGAAGGTGTTGATGTCGAGGCTGTAGAAGAACTAGTTGACCATTCTGGACAGGGTCTCAGACGAAGTAGCAGAATTAAAACCACCAACAATAAAATGAACTTTAAAACGAATGACTTTCACCGTGGTAACAATAATAGAGGTGTTTTTTTAGGCGCACGGAACCGCAAGACGTATGTGAACAACAACAGGAATGGTCAGAAGTAACAGCCAACATCACACCTGTTTTAGCCTGTGAAGAGTCTTTTCCCAAAATCATCACCAATGTTAAGGGGGACTTTAAGATTTACAATTTTTCTACTGTGGACATTAATTCTGATTTAGTTGAACTTCTGGCTTTTGGTTCTACATTTGTTCCTAGTTTTACAGGAAATCTGGCTAAAACTATAATTGATTTAAAATGTTTTACCCGTAAACTTAATCTGAAACTTTTTTTCAGTAATGATGTTTCCAATGCACTAATGGGTTTAAAAATGCCTAGTTCATTTAACCCCCCTTTACATGACAACTTACACATATTCGAAACTATGTGTGAGGTTGACATCAGACACTTGTACTTTTCCTTTCAGCATAGAGCTGGTTTTCCTAAATTTAATATCACTAAGGAACAGTTATTAGGTTTATGCCTGCTTAGTGAATCACCTGTAAGGCTTATTAAACCTGACAAAGGAGGAGGTTTAGTTCTATTTGATGACTTCCAGTATAAAGAGAAAATGCTGCTTACATTAAACAGTCCAGCATATGGGTTGGCTTCGTTGAATGAAGTGAATCTCTCTCATAGTCGTATTAGGGGTTATTACAGGGATTTATACTTGGCTGGTAAAATTGATCTGAACCTATTTGACTTCATTGACATCTTTCCGCCAAAAATCCCTGTTATGTTTGGCATTCCCAAGATTCATAAGGATGTCAAAACCCCCCCCATGAGAGCACTGGTTGATGGGCGTTCTTCTATGACCCATCCCTGTTCTAGGTTCATTGACACTATTTTAACAAAATTCACCAAACTGATTCCAGCCATTTGTAAAGACTCTTGGACATTTCTGAAAAATATTAATGACATTCCATTCGACTGTTCCAACAAGTTCTTAACTATAGACGTTGTCAATTTATACACTTCCATCCCACACCTTGAGGCTGTGGAATGGATAGGCCTGCTACTAACTGAATTAGGGGCTTCAACACTTGAAACAGAGTTGGTCACTGAGCTTTTAGACATTGTTTTGACATCTAACTACTTTATTTTTGACAAAGAGTTTTACATACAAAAACAAGGGGTAGCCATGGGCTCCCCTTGTGGAGCAAGTGTTGCTAACCTCTTTGTCGCTTATTGGGGGGCCAGATTTAGATGAAAAGAGGCCCTAGGCTATTCCACTTATGAGGCCCTTTCACCTCCCATTTTTAAGTTTGTAAATTACATGAGAGATAATAAAATACATCATTACTGTGATATATATCAATATGTTAAATGAAACATGTTGTGATTGGTACTAACCTTTATAAAAAAATGTGGCACAGATAATAAATAAAAAAAAGTCGAGAACACTTATTTGGACATTTATTCTCAGCACCATATATAGTACTTGTAACAATAACTAATCAAACATAACACACAACATTTACAAAGAAACAAAATTCAAATAATGAAAATCTTTGACTACAAAAATAAAATACGCAATAAAAATTATCATATTTTCTATCAAATTAAATTAAATATATTCAATACATTGAAGATTAAACCAAATTCAATTCAGATAAATTTATTACATAATAATTTGCATTTAAAGTTTAAGTATGAATTATTATGAATTTTAAGTCTTAAACTAAACCAAAAATGGAACTTTATTCAAACAAAATCCAGATCACAAAAAAGAAAATATCAAATTGTATATCATATTAAATTTTATGTTAATAGTTATTTTATTTAAGAACTGATTCAATCCAAGTATACATTTAAAACGAAATAGTAGATTAGAAGAATTTCTTTCTAAACTTTTTCACGCAGAATTCTTCTATAAGTTCATCAAAATCTATTTTTCTGAAGGTCTCATTTTCGATGCACAAAATACTCAATGAAGACAACCTCGTCTGGGTCATTGTGCTTCTTAATTGATTTTTGATATTTTTAAGTCTTGAAAATGACCTTTCTCCAGTACAATTAGTGACTATTAAACTGAGAAACAGCCATAAGATTGATTCCACATTGGGGAAGGCCACTTGAATATTTTCTTTGAATATTATTTGATACAAGTCTGTATGCGACAATGTGGAATTTTTTGAAGGCTTATGCGTTTGTCTCACATATGTGTGGAAATGAAACAGTTCTTCAGTAAGATTTTGGTTGACATCTTCTGGGTATTCTTGCATTAACAGCTCAACACCTCTTTGAAGTTCTACCTTTGATAATGTAAGATCGGCAAGAAAGGAAAATATTTTCACTACATCATCATAAACAGAAGCTCTTCTTCCTAAATTTGATTCTAGTGAATCTAATATAGGACTAAATGATTTAATCCTAAATTTATCTCTTGAAGAGAGTTCGTCTAAGGCATCAGGGTCAGATGAATTTTCGTAATTCCCTTGCCTTTTACTTCTTATTATCCTTCTGGCAGTTGTATATTCAGTATTTGGCAACGTGTTTTTTGCTTGTTGCTCAAGTGCATCAAAATCTTCCCTAATTCCACGTAAAATATCCAAAAGTGACCTGTACCAATCTGCACAACTACTCAGTAAAATATTAGGGCTTTGAAGAATTTTATTTACTTTTGAAAAATGTCTCAGTATTTGATTCCAGAAATGGAGCATAAACACAAATTCAAATTGTTCCATCTTCTCTAAAAGATTGTTGGCCCTCAATCTAGTATCACCCTTTGTATTATTATCTGAATGTAAATAATTGAGTGCATCGGTGATATCATTGTAATTTTCTAAAATAGCTTCTGTAGCTTTTGCATGTGCCTCCCACCTAGTGTCTGATAAATATTTAGGCACTTTAGAATGAGGTTTCAAATGTGATTTCAGAACTGCCCATCTTTTTGTGGAAGACGAAAAAAAGATATAAACTTCGTTCACAACACCAAAAAAATTAATAGCATCAAGGCAACAATCAACAGCTGAACGACCTACTAAATTTAAAGAGTGACCAGCGCATGGAACAAATCTTGCAAACTTGTTTTTTTCAATAATTTTTTGCTGCATACCATTGTATCTACCAGCCATATTGGCTGCATTATCATAAGACTGTCCTCGGTATTTTCTGAAATCAGTTTCAAGTTCAGTAGTGAGATAGTTAAATACTAAATCAGCTATGCTTTCCCCTGAGTGATCTTTTAGCTCAAGGAAAGTTAAAAATCTCTCAGTTGGCAAACCGTCTTCAGGTGACACATATCTAATAATTAAGGTCAACTGATCAGTATGAGATATGTCAGGAGTGGAATCTACTGAAAAGCTAAAATAGCCAGCCTTTTTCACTTCCGCCACAATTGTGTCTTTCACTTTATTTGCCATAAGTTGAATAATTTCCTCACATATAGTTTTAGACAGATATGAAGGTTTTCCTGAGCCAGTATTTCCATATCGATCAATATGATCTCTTAAAAATGGATCGAATTTTGCTACTAGTTCTAGAAGACCAAAGTAATTGCCGTTATTTGGAGTTCCAAACTTTTCATTGTCTCCTCTAAATGGTAAACCTCGCTCTGCAAGAGTGCAAATTACAGCGAAAACTCTTTCTATAACATAACGCCAGTATTGCTGTTCTTTTCTTATTTCTTCCTCTAGCTTTGAAGTTAAAGTTTTCCCTTTTGCTCTTGTTAAGTACGTTAACATAGCATTCCTATGATTTTCCGAATTTTCATGAGTTTGAATGATAGCAGGGTTTTTCCAATCATTAAACCCTTCAGAAGTTAATGCTGTTGCAGAAGATGCAATATTTGGAAAGAGTTTACAAACAAAGCAAAAAACGCGGCCTTTTGAGGGAGAGTACACAAGCCATTCTAGGGTATATTTTTCTCCATTGGCTTTTGTTGA
Source organism: Protopterus annectens (assembly GCF_019279795.1). Lineage (NCBI taxonomy): Eukaryota > Metazoa > Chordata > Ceratodontiformes > Protopteridae > Protopterus > Protopterus annectens. Next base: position 559,555,080 of record NC_056743.1, on the reverse strand, counting down.
ATAAAAAATTGCTTTTGTACAAAATCTGGACTGATTCTTATATTCTCGCTTAGAATTTAAAAATGGTCCACAGTGATACTGAACTTGAGAAGGGCCCTTCTCTACCCAATATGATACATCATTTTGCGATAAATTTATCCACAAGCCAACATCTGTTACAGTAGACATATATTTGACATCACTATCTAAATTTGCAACATCTTGAACATGGTGTTTCTCATTAGGTGTCCGAAAAAAATTCTGAATATTCGTATTATTTTCTTGTGGCTCATTTGTATATTCATGTTCAGTAAGTTGCTCTTGAATTAGTTCCATATTTTTACTTTGAGTTGGTGCAACGGCCGTGTCCTCACATACAACGTGCTGCATTGCTTCCAATTGAGTAGTACTAGTTGGCACATGCATGTAAGCAGTAATCGGTGTTAGCTTCTTTGCCTCATACTCTTGTAGCTTCTTTTTCTTGCGTTTGCAAGTGCCACTTTCAAATCTTTTACTCATTCTTAGATTAGAATCTAGAACAAAATATTTGAGTTATTAATTATTGTGCATAAATAAGATGAAGATATTGTCACAAAAAATTTTTTCAATAGTCTATAAACACTTCACTAAAGTACTGAACCTACTGAACTCAAAAGGCGAGAATGTACGCAATCCTAAAATAAGAATCTTTTCTAATAACATTAACACGTGTTTCATATTATCGAAGTAACACGAATATAACCGAACATCGGGATATCAATAGGTCTGTTCATTTGTCTGTTCCAATCTACACCAATCTGCACTTTATTTATGCAAGAACAAACCAGAGCTTAGTAGCATAAGGCACGTCAATATTTTCCATAGCAATCAGTGAACGTATGAACTATACTTTGGTGCAATCTAGTATATACAAACGAACAGACTCAATGAGCCGAACACGTTGATTAACCAATACATTTTTATGTTTGTTTATTAGTCATATGCATAGAATTTCTCCTTATTTTCAGTTCAGTGATTTAGTGTTCACTGTTTTTAGAATAGTGTAATTTTAATTTTGCTAACAATTTGAATGTAGGCCCCTCTTGATCTTGAGGCCCTAGGCTGAAGCCTAGTTAGCCTATAGGAAAATCCGGCCCTGGGAAAAACACTTTTTATTTAATAGACCAGACTTAATGGAGAAAGTCTCCTTTTACACTAGATTTCTGGATGATATTTTCATTCTTTTCCAGGATGATTCTGGAGCTGCAGTTGACTTTGTGAAAGCCATTAATGAAACTACGGAATTTTTGAAATTTACTTTCAGATTTTCTACCACAGAAATTGACTATTTGGATGTCAAACTAACTAAAGATTTAAATAAAAAGGCGTTGACAGCCACTATCTTTAGGAAACCTACTTATGTCAATTCATTTTTGCACTTCTCTAGTTTCCACCCCTTTAAACAAAAGCGGTCTGTAGTAAAAGGCCAACTGGTTAGAGCAGGCAGAATGTGTAGTTCCTTTTCAGACTTTTGTAAAGAATGTACTTTTTTAAGAAACTTGTTTATTAACCGTGGTTACCCTCTGGATTTAATTGATGAACTTATACGAGAAGTCAGTCAGAAAAGGACAGAAGGTTTTTACAAACCTCTACTTAACCAAAACAGTCTTACACCTTGTGACAATAATGGTACAATTACACCTCCTGGTGTCAATTGTACAGTAGTCAGCACAGGTATTTCAAATAACGATCAACGAATATCCTCAATAAAGCATGATGAACCTAAATTTGCTTTAAGTTTTGTTACTACATTCAACATTAACTCTCAAGCCATATGGTCAATCATTTGTAAGAATTGGCATTTTATTTCTAACACACCAACATTATCAGAAAAATTGGGCTCTGCCCCTAGGGTGGTTTACAGAAGAGGTAGTAACTTAAAAGAAATTTTACAAAGAAATCCATCTGAGCAGTTCTTTAGTAGATCAAAAGGATCTTTTAAGTGTGGACTTTGTAACTACTGCAAGTTTATTAAAACAGACAATTCTTTTGAAATTAGGGACAGAAAATATGAGATTCACTATAAAATAAATTGTCAAACACGTTCAGTGGTTTACGTTGCTTTCTGCGACTGTTGCCCTGTTTTCTACGTTGGTAAGACGGACCGTATGGTCCGTGAACAGATATACCAACATTCTTATGCAATTAAGAAAAATAAGGGAGACAACGCCTTGGCAAAACACATTGATAAAATCCCTGGGCACAACTTCTCTTTTATGGGTATAGATCATGTCCTGTCTGTCATTAGAGGTGGACCACAGTCTCTTGTTTTCGAGAACCGGGAGCTTGAATGGCAACTTAAGCTTGATGCATTCAGAGCTCCCGGTCTAAATGAGAATTGTAACATTGAAGCTGTTCTTAAGTTATGAAGTTACTTAAGATAACTTCTAACCACTGAGAACTGTAACATTTGAGCTGTCCTAAAGTATGATGTTACTCCTTATAACTTCCAACTTTTCTTTAGAAGTTGTATAATAGTTATTTTTTAATAACCTATTTCTTTTTAATTATTTACCTTTCAAAATAGGGGCATTCTAACTTTTAATTTGCACATAAAAAAATTATGATTTTTATGTATACATTTTTTAGTACCCAATTAACATAAATACAGGAACTCTCCACATACACAATTTACTAAGTCTTGTTTCTTAACTTAGTTTAACTTATGGTTGTATTGACAACTGTGACGTTTTCTATGTCACTTCCTGCTGTACCATTTAAAAGGTTTGAATCATGTTTTGTGTTTGATTTAAAAAATTTTACCTCTGAAGAAGCTGCGACTTCTAGTAGCGAAAACGCTTTTTTATAACAAATAAAACCAGCGTTAAGGACTGTTTTCTTGTGGTCTGTTGGACTTTTATATA